>NC_043704.1:131097410-131098514 GCF_006229205.1 Suricata suricatta
TAAAATTCTGTTACTTCTAGCCATAAATTCTGTAGTTTTCTTTCGCTTTCTTGTCTCTCAGTTTGTCATTTCTCTTTTGGATAGTCTTAAAATTTCCTTGACAACCCTAAAAAACACATATCCTTTGCCTTTAACATTTAAGGTTGATGTTCATTTTTAGAAGATGATCACCTTTTTCTTTGCCTTTGGAAGCTTATGTTAATAAGGACCATGATTCTAAACCTCTTAAGAGGAAGAGGGATGAGTTTGCACATCACTTTCAGAATCCAATCACAGTCTTTTGGGGCTTCTGAAACCCACCTGTGACCCTTCAGGGACCTATAGCTCAGGGAAACCTTTTTGGTGGAAGCACAAGAAAATTTAGAGACTACAGTCCTTTAAAAGGGAATAACTTTTGAAAAATATTCATTACGTGTAGTACATTTGCAAGCTGGGTTAAGTAGATGCCCTGTGGTTAGATGTAATCACCTGTAATCCATCTGAAGCATAATTCTTATGTGTATTCCTATATATAACTTAAAAAATGTTTCTTTTTGTATTTGTTTTTCAGCAACTTAACCGTGACTTGTCTTGGGTGGGGGGTGATGTGGTGTGTGTGTGTGTGTGTGTGTGTCCTATAATTTGGATTGAATGCTAGGCATCATGTTTAATAAAGACTGAAGTAAATAATACTTAAGCTTAGAAATGAACATGCTTCTTCATCTTCTAGGTCATTAGTGTTGGGGAAGTTAAGCCAAACCAGTCCATAATTGAGTGGGTTTTGTATTTTGAGGTGCCATTGTTACCTTCGATATACCATTGACTTTACATTTCTCTATGAGTGGGTTTCCCCCGCCCCATGATACACTGCCTGCTACTCAGTGATGGACTTCTGGGGTAGTCCGGGGGAGTCCTCCTGGTCCAGTTTCAGTATTAGGCAGCCCTCTGCTCCTGGGCATCAGGGCTGGGATCTTGTCAGTATTCCTGCCCTGCTCCCCAGAGAAGGAAGTATCTGTGCTGAGTTTGGGCAAGAGACCGTTTTCTGCCCCGTCTCCTGGTGGTAGTCGAGTTCCGCTGTTATTAGTGCAGGTTCCTGAGCCCAAGAGGTTCTTCTATCCCTTGGGG
>NC_043704.1:131098614-131100857 GCF_006229205.1 Suricata suricatta
CAGTCCAGTCCTGTAAATGTATTTTCTGTTCCTGACATTTTGCTTAATAACATTTCCTCTGGCTTACTTTGTTGTAAGAATACAGTATCTAATACGTATAGCATGTAAAATATGTATTAATCAACTATTTGTTATGGATAAAGTTTCTGGTCAGCAGTAGGCTATGAGCAGTTAAGTTTTTGAAGAATCAAAAGTTATACATGGATTTTTCAACTGTGTGGGGGGTTGGCACCCCTAACCCTCATGTTGTTCAAGCATGAACTGTACTTGATCACTGCTAGGCTGAAAAGTGGAAGCCAAGAAGAAATGAGTAGGTGTGGGATAAAGATTCTGGGACTTGGGTGAGGTGGGGGCTTGGATCTCCTGCTGTTGAATTTCAGTTGTCTTTCCCTTCCCACACAAGGGCTTCTGTCCTTCTCTTTCCTTGCTCTCTTGCCTTCACATCCTCCTGTTGTTTCCAGCCAGTGATTCTGGTCCACCCGGTGGTGAGGGCAGGCTCATACTCTTGTTCTCCTTTTTGGTCTCTGAGCAGACCATGCCTCTGTGTTTCCTCATAGCTTCATCTGTTAGGGAGGAAGGAGGCTTTGGTGTGCTCTGGAGAGGACAGGATGGTTCTGGGCAACAGCAAATAGCGGGGCACAAAGAGACAGGACAGTCTCTGGTAAGGGAAGTCCTTGTTGTCATTACGTTACATCAGCCTGTGTTTGGGTGACCATCATGTTCATGTGTCTGCAGTGGATGATCAGAACTCACCAATCAAAACCTGGCTGGCTTGGAAAAAACAAGGCAATGTTTTTAAAGCCTTATGTGTATGGTGTTTAAGTTCCTGACTATCCCACACAGGAAGGTATGTGAGTACATAAGAATGTTATTAAAGTGCTTTTGCACTTTGGCTTTTCCTTCTTAATATCAAAGAAACCTATGAATTTGAAATGTGTCAATTTTAATAAATTAGAAAGTGGCAGTCAACTATTAATCAACATGTTATAACTGACAGAATAAAAGATTCCAGTGTTGAGGAAATGCTATATATATTTTTAATGGATATATTTTAATGGATTTTTAATGGATTTGAATGGATTTTAATGGATATATTTTTAATGGATATATTTTAATGGATTTTTAATGGACCTTTGTGGCTTCTTTTTACTAGTGGCACCTTAGAGATATAATTTAAAAGACTATAAAATTCCCATACTTAATTAGAATGTTGTCTTTACTGAAGGTTACAAGTGTATTTTTAAAGGTAAAGACAACTGCATTCTGAAATATTGGAAATTTATACATTTGTTTCATGCCCTTAAGCATGGCTGATTACAAATTTAATTTCATGCCACCTTGCTTGAATAGATTGAACACAGTTTACGCTTTAGGGATTTGGAACAGCTCTGATACAGTGCATCGTATGGATACAATTGCCACAGGTTTTATGTCTTTAGCACTTTATTGTTCTGAGGATTCAGTTGCAAAGAAATACTCTGCCTTGTGGCTTTTATGTTTTATCTTGGCATTTGGATCACAAAAGCCTCTATGGTTCATTTTGAAACTTTGAGGGAAATGATACCCATATGATTCATTTATTTTTTAATAGTTTATTGTCAAATTGGTTTCCATAGAACACACAGTGCTTCTCCCCACAGGTGCCCCTCCTCCATCACCATCACCTCTTTTCCCCCCTCCCCCTTCCACTTCAACCCTCAGTTCATTTTCAGTATTCAATAGTCTCTCAAGTTTTGCATCCCTCACTCTCTCCTCAACTCTCTTTCCCTCTTCCCCTCCCCCTGGTCCTCCATTAGGTTTCTCCTGTTCTCCTGTTAGACCTATGAGTGTAAACATATGGTCTCTGTCCTTCTCTCCCTGACTTATTTCGCTTAGTATGACACCCTCAAGGTCCATCCACTTTCCTACAAATGGCCATATTTCATTCTTTCTCATTGCCATGTAGTACTGCATTGTGTATATATACCACATCTTCTTGATCCATTCATCAGGTGATGGGCATTTAGGCTCTTCCCATGATTTGGCTATTGTAGAAAATGCCCCTATGAACATTGGGGTGCATGTGCTCCTATGCATCAGCACTTCTGTATCCCTTGGGTAAATCCCTAGCAGTGCTATTGCTGGATCATAAGGGAGTTCTATTGATAGTTTTTTGAAGAACCTCCACACTGTTTTCCAGAGCGGCTGCACCAGTTTACATTCCCACCAATAGTGTAGGAGGGTGCCCGTCTCTCCACACCCTC
>NC_043704.1:131100957-131309513 GCF_006229205.1 Suricata suricatta
TGATATGTCGTGCTGAAGGTCGATTCAAATTACGTCTTAAGGGGGTTCTTTGTGCCTCTTGAATTTGAATGTCTATTTCTTTTCCCAGATTTGGGAAATTCTCAGTTATAATTTGTCTAGTATCTTTTCAGGACCTTTCTCTCTGTCTTCCTTTTCAGGAATTCCTATGATATGGATGTTGTTCCATTTGATTGTATCACTCAGGTCTCGAATTCTCCTTTCCTGCTCCTGGATTAATGTCTCTCTCTTTTTTTCAGCTTCCTCTTTTGCTATAACTATATCTTCTAATTCACCTATTTTTCTCTCTGCCTCGTCAATCCTTGAGGTGGCTTTCTCCATTTTGTTATTCACCTCATTTATAGCCTTTTTTAACTCATCACACCTATTTTCAAAGGGCCTAGTCATGGTCTCAGTTGATTCTTTTATGCTTTTCTCAACCTCAGCGATTAATTTTATGACAAGTTTTTTAAATTCTTGATCCAGTATGTTGTCTAAATCTGCCTTGAGCAGTTCTGTGGCTGTGTCTTCTTCCTGGAGGTTCTTCAGGGGAGGGTTCCTTCGTTTTGTCATTTTTGCTAGTTTTCTGTCTCTTGTCAGCTTTAAAAAGCTCGTTGTGCACTGTGCACCTGTTAATATTGCTCTGTTAAAGGAGGCTTATTGACTGTCCAGGGCCTGTCGTTTCAGGAAATATTCTTTTAATGGTGTCTCTCAGTTTCTCTTGTTGTGCCTTTGAATATTTTATTTCCCTCCTCAGCAATATTTGGGACTCACTGTCATGCACACTTTGGCTTGTTTCTTGGTGTAGCCCTAAGAAGGAAAACAGACAGACAAACACAGAGAGAACAGAAGCACAGAAACGCACAGACAAATCAAAGAAAGAAACACATTAAAAGGGGGAAAGGAGAGAAAGAAAATGGGGAGGAAGAGACGACGAAAAGAGAAGAAAAAAAAATAAGGGGGGTCAGAGACAACAAAGGACAATGGACAGTCTAAAAGTGTATGACCAGTTGAGGGGAGAGGTAAGGATGAGATACAGGAGAATATATCTGAATTGGAAGAAGGTAGAAAAAGGAGAAAGGAGAAAGGAAAATAAGGAGTAAAAATTTAAAAAAATTTTAAGTATAAAAGGTAATAATAATAAAAAATAAGTAAAAGAAAAGAAGAAAAAAAGAAAAACAACAAAGAAAAAAGAAAAAGGAACAAAAAAGCAGCAGCTCCTTCTTGTGTATAGGTGTGGTTTGGTGTGGTAGGTCTCGGAGGCTGATCTTAGAGGCTTCGCCTTGGTGTCTGCAGAGAGTAAAATGGCGGCATGCCAAGCTCTGCTGGAACTATGCACTGTAGGCCACTCTAATGAGTCCAATCTCCTTGTGCCGCGGTTGAGCCAAGTTGTATTTTCCAGGCCCGCCTCGGTTCAAAATTCTAGTCCATGCACTTTTATGCTACCACAGATGAGATGTACTTGCTTTGGTGGCTGGCTTCTTAGGGGGAGGGAGCAGTTTGTCTTGGCTCAGGCAGTGATTTCGGCTGCCCCTGCCTGAGGGGAGGCGTGCCGCCTGAGGTGAGGTGTACAGCAGGAGGTGAAGTGCATGCCCTCACAGATACTGCTGCGGATTCCCAGCCCCCAGCCGGGATCGCGATTGCATTGGGGGAGGGATGAGTTTCTCTTGGCACCGCTGTGATTCGTGCTGCTGCCCAAGGCGCTGGGTGCTGCCGGAAATGAGCTGGGAGCTCCTGCAGCCTGAGCGTGCGCCCAGTTTTCCACTGCCGCCAACTCCCTGCCAGGATCACATAGGGGTGGGGGCTATTTTTTCCCTGTTGGCACCCAGGATTTGGGATTCATGCAGCCAATGCTGGGGGCAAGATGCGCCGTGGAAATGAGGTGTGTGCTCCCACTCCCAAAACTGAGGTCAAAGTGATTGCCCCTGGCGACGCCACTGTGGTGGCTGCTGAGTCCCGCCAAGATGGTGCAGGGCTGGAAGCTGTTCTCTCCCTTGCGCCACCTGGGTTCGGGATTTGGGCTACCCAGCAGTTATATATGGAGTGAGAGTTTCTCTCTCCAAGTGTGGTTAAACATTCTTTATCTCTTCCCCAGAGACAGTGCTTTGAGCATGCTCAGTTTCTCTGTCTCTTCCCTTTGTCTCTTGGGCTCCACGAGCTTGTCCCATGTTGGGCTGGGGCTTCCACCTCCCCTGCCCTTCTCAGGCTGGCCCGTTTTCCAATCTCCCCAGTTCTCACTCACTCACTCAGCCATCTTTGAGGTTGTCTTCTTTCTGGAGTCCGTATTTTCTCCTTCTGCTCTTGCAGATGAGAGTAATGTCCTTCTCAGTTCAATAGATGGGGCAGACGGAGTTTACAGAGCTCCCTTCCTCTCTGCCATCTTGGCTCCTCCCTCGATACCCATATGATTTAAAGTTTATGTTTAATTACCTCCTGCAAATTGCTTTTGGAAGTATAGGTAGTAAAAAAGTAAGAGTGGTTTGATACTTCAGATGCAGCGAATAGCATAATCACTTTCTAAAATGTAGAAATTTTACTCAAAATAGATTCTTTCCAGGGCAGGAAAGTTAGAATTGCCTTTATGTAATATTTTTCATGCTCTTTTCTTTATGGACACAGAAGTCATATGATCTCAACCTCCATGTCTGTTCCTTGTGTGTGAATATAATGACTTACTAAAAATTTATCAAAAACTTCATGTACCTCCTGAAAGACAATAGCATGTATTAGGTTCAAATTGTGAAAATCTTGAAAGATGCTTTGAGGTCATTTGAGCATGTAAAGAAAATACTCAAGGTGTCTGCACAGGGGAAGAACTTCAGTACAAACATAGGTGTGGCATCGGCCTCTTAAGGTGGGCACCCGTTACACTGTGCAGGAAGGTTGAGGGGTGAGTCGCTGGTGATGCAGACTTCTTTAGAAACAGATGCCGCTCCAAGTTTTTCACCTGATAGTGTTAATGACCTGTTGGAATTGGAAGAACCCAGGTGACCTTGTTCTGAGCACTAGCCTGGTGCATGCTTGCAGGCTTGAATAAATCCAGCTGTAGAACTTAGAAGCACCCTCCACTATAACCTAGGCCTTCGACACAGACTCGGTACCACTGCAACAGTGAAACCGAACCTCTCTGAAGTCTTTAGAACCACAACTACTCCAATAGGAGACTCTAAAGAGCCAGGAATTTTCTGGGATTTCAGTGTCTACTCACTTAACACACAGTTTAGTGGTCAGTACTCAGCTCCTTCTGATCTTTTGGCATATATAGTTTCCAGAAATAGCCCAGGCATCTTAGTGTGTCCAAGTGGTTAGGAAGTGGTTAGTGTGCATTGCCGTCACCCAGAGTGTTACCTACAATGCAAATTCCTAGATGCTGTCCCCTGGAGATCTGATTCCATGATTCCATGAGATCATTCCATGATCTGCATTTTAATCACTGATCTGGGTGGTTGTGAGGCAAGTGGTGTGGTGACAGCCCTTTGAGAAACACAGGTATGGGAGATGTGTGCACATGCAGCGCCTGCTTCATGGATGTATGGCCTGTGGGGTTGTGCAGGCCCCACATTCAGAAGGGCCCTGCACTTTGGCTTAATGCTCTTCCATCACCTTAAAATTCTTAACAATTTTAGAACAAGGAGTCCTGAATTTTCATTTTTCCCTGAGCTCTGCAAATTATGTAGCCAGCTCTCTATACAGGATTTTGTTGTCCATTATTGAAATTGCGTTTTTTGACAACCATGGGTTGCAATTATTCAGTAATGATTTTTTTACTTGTTTATATTATACTGTAAACGCTAGGGCCCCTTCTAAGCTCTATAAGTGATTGCATATCATTTATCATAGAACATTCAGTAGGAAATCTTAACAGTTTTCTTGAAGAAATTTAATTTTTTAAAATATTTATCTAGAGAGAGACAGAGAGTGAGAGCATGCATGCATGTGGGGAGGGGAGGAGCAGAGATAGAGTAAAGGAGTAGAGCGAGAAGCCCAAGCAGGCTCAGCACTATCAGCACAGAGCCCAGCTCAGGGCTCAGTCTCACGAACCATGAGATCATGACCAGAGCTGAGATCAGGAGTGCAACACTTAACGAGCTGAGCCACCCAGGAGCCCCTGAAAGATTTAATTTTTATCCCTAGCCTTGAACATAGATACTATGTTTATGTTATTCTTATACACGATTTTTTTCTCCCAGGATGGTACAAAACAGAAAAGAGAACGGAAGAAAACAGTGTCGTTCAGTAGCATGCCGACAGAGAAGAAGATCAGCAGTGCAAGTGATTGCATCAATTCGATGGTCGAGGGTTCAGAACTCAAAAAGGTTCGCTCCAACTCCAGGATTTACCATAGGTATTTTTTACTGGATGCTGACATGCAGAGCCTGAGGTGGGAGCCATCTAAGAAGGATTCTGAGAAAGCCAAGATTGATATTAAATCCATCAAGGAAGTGAGAACAGGAAAAAATACAGACATATTCCGCAGCAATGGCATTTCTGACCAGATATCTGAAGATTGTGCATTTTCAGTCATATATGGAGAGAATTATGAGTCACTTGATTTGGTTGCCAACTCTGCAGATGTTGCAAACATCTGGGTTACGGGACTGCGGTATTTAATTTCTTATGGAAAACATACACTTGATATGTTAGAAAGTAGTCAAGACAACATGAGGACTTCTTGGGTTTCACAAATGTTTAGTGAAATTGATGTAGAAGACCTTGGACATATAACTCTGTGTAATGCTGTGCAGTGCATCAGAAACCTCAATCCCGGTTTAAAAACTAGCAAAATTGAGCTCAAGTTCAAAGAGTTGCACAAATCCAAGGACAAAGCTGGTACTGAAGTCACAAAAGAAGAATTTGTTGAGGTTTTCCATGAGCTTTGTACCAGACCTGAAATTTATTTCCTTTTAGTTCAGTTTTCAAGCAATAAAGAATTTCTTGATACCAAGGACCTTATGATGTTTCTTGAGGCAGAGCAGGGTGTGGCACATATAAATGAGGAAATAAGCCTTGAGATTATTCACAAATATGAGCCATCCAAAGAAGGTAAGGAAAAGGGCTGGCTTTCCATAGATGGGTTCACTAATTACCTTATGTCACCTGACTGTTATATATTTGATCCAGAACATAAGAAGGTCTGTCAAGATATGAAGCAACCGTTGTCTCATTACTTTATAAACTCATCTCATAATACATACTTAATAGAGGATCAGTTCCGAGGTCCCTCTGATATCACAGGATACATCCGAGCTCTTAAAATGGGTTGCCGGAGTGTTGAATTAGATGTTTGGGACGGGCCAGATAATGAACCCGTTATTTACACAGGCCACACCATGACCTCTCAGATAGTCTTCCGCAGTGTCATTGATATTATTAACAAGTATGCATTCTTTGCTTCAGAGTATCCTCTTATCTTGTGTTTAGAAAATCACTGTTCTATTAAACAGCAGAAGGTAATGGTTCAGCACATGAAGAAAATCTTAGGAGACAAGCTCTATACAACATCACCCAATGTGGAGGACTCTTACCTACCATCCCCAGATGTCCTGAAAGGGAGGATACTAATTAAAGCAAAGAAGCTGTCCTCAAATTGTTCAGGTGTGGAAGGGGATGTTACTGATGAAGATGAGGGAGCAGAAATGTCTCAGAGGATGGGAAAAGAGAACGTGGAGCAGCCCAACAATGTGCCTGTGAAGCGATTTCAGCTCTGTAAAGAACTGTCTGAACTGGTGAGCATCTGCAAGTCAGTTCAGTTCAAAGAATTTCAGGTGTCATTTCAGGTTCAGAAATACTGGGAAGTCTGTTCATTTAACGAAGTGCTTGCCAGCAAATACGCCAACGAGAATCCAGGGGACTTTGTAAATTACAACAAACGTTTCCTTGCGAGGGTTTTCCCCAGCCCCATGAGAATTGACTCCAGTAACATGAACCCCCAAGACTTTTGGAAGTGTGGGTGTCAGATCGTAGCCATGAACTTTCAGACCCCAGGCCTGATGATGGACCTGAATATTGGTTGGTTTAGACAGAATGGGAACTGTGGCTATGTCCTTCGGCCGGCCATCATGAGAGAGGAAGTCTCTTTCTTCAGCGCCAACACAAAGGACTCTGTCCCCGGGGTTTCACCTCAGCTTCTTCACATTAAAATCATCAGCGGGCAGAACTTTCCCAAACCCAAAGGATCAGGTGCCAAAGGTGATGTAGTGGATCCTTACGTATACGTTGAAATTCACGGAATTCCTGCTGACTGTGCAGAACAAAGGACAAAAACAGTGCACCAGAACGGGGATGCTCCCATTTTTGATGAGAGCTTTGAATTTCAAATCAACCTCCCTGAACTGGCCATGGTGCGCTTTGTCGTACTCGATGATGACTACATTGGGGATGAGTTCATTGGTCAGTACACGATTCCCTTTGAGTGTTTACAGACGGGCTACCGCCATGTCCCTCTGCAGTCACTGACTGGAGAGGTCCTAGCACACGCTTCTTTGTTTGTCCACGTGGCCATTACGAACCGAAGAGGAGGCGGGAAACCTCACAAAAGGGGCCTTTCTGTGAGAAAAGGGAAAAAATCCAGGGAATATGCATCTTTAAGAACATTGTGGATTAAAACTGTAGATGAGGTGTTCAAGAATGCCCAGCCCCCTATACGGGATGCCACAGATCTGAGAGAGAACATGCAGGTATGTTCTTGGGATTAAGTATTTACTCAATAGCTTTTCTTCACAGTGCAGGCTTTGGAGGGGTTTGTTTTTAGAATGGTATGTTTGATTTTAAATAATTTGTAAGTTCCAATTATTATTAGAACATTTACCACTAGTCTCATTTTTTATCATTATGATTTCCAAAACCAATACCAAAAGTTGGTATTGAAAATATTGATAATGTATTAGAATAAATTTTTATTAAAATTAAATTAAATTCTATTAATATTAAAATAAATTTGCTGTCTCACATAACCACTTGCTAGTCCTTTTTAATCGTAGTCCTTGTCTGCTTAACAGATCCTCATATTTTTTCCTAAGAATGCACATGGGAATCTCTGTTTTATTCTGAATAATCTTTAGCTGGAGCACACTTTGAGGACTTATCAAAATAAAAGGGACATGTTCCAGTCCTTCTTCTGGAGCTATAGTGCTAGGGAAATAGTAAGCCCTTAAGTGAGCCAATACGTTTGTGTTTTGAGTCTCCTCTTGATTTTAGAGGACAGCTATTCAATTGTTTAAGTAAAAGACACGTGGTGTCTGTATTTAGTAAAAGTCTAAGATAATAATTACCTCTAAACTGTATAATGACTAAAAGCACTCAGTTAGGAATTAATGTATGTAATTAAGGATGGTCCACATGTCCAGCAATATATTAAGGCCTGCCTCACAGAGCTGAGCGGCCCTAACCCGTCCCCATGTGTGAGAGAGCCACATCTGTGGTAGCTGGTCGGCATGTGTTTGTATTATACATACAGTATGTGTATTATATATGTGTGTGTATATATATTATATCTGTAATGTATCAGCTGATTATACATATATATGTGTATATATATGTGCATATATATATATATATATATATGTATGTATAAAACTATTATGAGAAGAATGCCTCCAGCAAGGAAGCTCTGATTCAGAATATTTGGCAGACATCAACCCTGTACAGATGTTATACCTCGTTAATAAAAAGACCTTACCACAGTGGAGCACTTTTATTCTCTTTCTCTCCAAGTAAAAGCATCACAGTAATCTGAAGGGCTTCTCTCCCTACTTCTGAGAGTGAAAATGGTTTGGTAAACCCTCAGCTCTGAGCCCGTCCCATGGTCCCCTGTGGCAGGGCCGCTGCTGTGTGTGTGACACAGCCTTCCCGTGAGGATTCTCCAGAGCTTGAACATCTTGTTTCCAGAGCTGCAAGTCTGCGCTGACCCCACAGGGCAGATGGGAGCGGTTTTAAGGAGCACCTGCGGAGCGCCGCAGTCCTGCCGTGAGGACGCAGCCGTGAATCAGCAGTCCCTTTAGTTAGGAGTGGGCAGTCGGGGAGGGAATCAGACCGTGAGCAGGTAGGTGAATGAGCAGATAGGTCAGTTGCAGACACAAGCAAGGGCCATGAAGAAAATTAAACAGGAAGGTGTGATGGAGAGATTGGGAGACCCTGCTGTCGATATCACAGTCGTGGTTTATTGTCACAAGCAGTCGACATCCGGGTGATTTTGAGCAAAATGACATAGAGTTTGATGTTCATTTTTTTAAATTTTTTTAATGTTTTATTTATTTTTGATGCAGAGAAAGACAGAGCATGAGAGGGGGAGGGTCAGAGAGAGAAGGAGACACAGAACCAGAAGCAGGCTCTGAGCTGGCTGTAAGCACAGAGCCTGACGCGGGGCTCGAACCCACGAACGTGAGATCTGACCTGAGCCGAAGTTGGAGGCTTAACCGACTGAGCCCCCCAGGCGCCCCTGATGTTCATTTTTAAAGAGCTATTAATAAAAAGAAAATGTTTAGATCTGAAGCCACAGTGCTGCTCCTTTCTAAGACTAGGGTATCTGAGGGCAGAAGACACCGGACTAGGAAGGCCCAGACTCCTCCCTTTTGGCCACCATGCTCAGCCAGATAGGGACCTTCATGTGCCTGGAATAACACCTGTTCTGGTTAGGATGTACCTGTTGTTACAGCATAGTGGTTAAGAGCCCAGGTCTCAACATCAAATTGCAGGTACAATCTTGACTCCTTCACTTACCAGCTGTGTGTCCTTAAGAGAGGGGTTAGAGCCGAGACTCAGTTTCCTCACCCACACCTGGTTGAGAGAATTAAATGAGGTAATAGGTAGTAAGTATACCTACTGTAGCTTAGCCCTTAGTAAGTACTCAAAGAATGCTATCTCACAGTGTTTTACACCCTTAAGAGGTTTTCTTTAATGGATATTTTAATGATATACGTCTGGTGACTAGCATAAACAGAGAGGGGGGGAAATCTTGAAATCACTGGGCTCACTGATAGGCATGGTCTCCTGCTGGGCAGGCCTCTCCAGTAAACCACAGTGCCCTCACAGTTCCTTTCTATCCTCTGGTGGTGTGCTGGCCATCTTTGGCATCCCTTGGCTGGCAGATTGCTGCCTTCATCTTCATGTAACTTTGAAGCTAAGAAGCAGAGATAGAGCAGACTCTCTCTCCTGCCCTCAGAGGAACAAACCATATCGAAACCTTGATCTTGGACCTCTAGCCTCCCTGAGACAATAAATTTGTTGTATAACCCCTCCCCCCCAAATTCCTTTACATTTGGAAACAGCATAAGCAGATGAGAGATATTCAAGTTTCTGCCTCACAAACACTCTTTTCCTTTTTGGATGGCTGGCATATTTGACACTTACTTTAAGCCTGATTTTTTTTTCTTTACCTCTTTTTGTTTGCTCACGATTGCATATCAGCCTTAGCACCTCTGTGAACTTTGATCTGAAAAGAGGCTTGACCCTTCAGAAGAATTTTACTTTTTGATAAATTGGTATTGCAAATGGCTATGACTGTATTTACTTTGGAAAACAGCCAATTTTTCTTGGAATAAAATAATCACTAGCTAATTCTGTCATAACATTGCAAATAACCACTGTATTAGGCAGTTCAAATATAATCAGGTATAATATCCGTGAGAAACTAAAGCCTCTGGTTAATTACAAAGTGCTTCCTTTCTTTCCTCTTAACAGAATGCAGTGGTGTCATTCAAAGAGCTGTGTGGCCTCTCCTCCGTGGCCAATCTCATGCAGTGCATGCTGGCGGTGTCTCCCCGCTTTCTGGGAGCAGATAACACACCCCTCGTGGTCCTGAATCTCAGCGAGCCGTATCCCACAATGGAGTTGCAGGGAATCGTGCCTGAGGTTCTAAAGAAGATCGTAACAACCTACGACATGGTGAGTTCTTAGTACTTTCATGGACCCTGAGTGAGAGAGACATCTTCAGACAATACACCAGACATACTTTGGCCCTCTTGCTAAGGTGTGCGTTCCTATTTCATGCTTCATGTAACTATGTTGGAAACATTATTCCTCTGACCTCACTGTATTTGAAAGAGCTTAGTGTTTTATTATTGTTGGTTTAGAAAGCAGGATTCAGAAACCCCTGCATCAGTTGAATTAAATAGCAGAGAGCTTTTCAAGAATATATCTGACTTGATTTCTAAAGCCTACAGTATTTTCTACACACATATAGCAAATTTTTTTTTTCCATATCTCTCCGCAACCAGCCATTGATTTGCACATTTTTGTTTTGTTTTCATTTTTTCAGACTGGTAAAAGTGAGAAGTTTAATTTTTTCTAAAATAAGTTTTAAACACCATTAGGGACAATTGCTTCCATCACATGATTATAATGTTTGATATTTTCCTTCCTTACAGCAGCTGCTCTGAGATACCTGTAATTTGTAATCAGCTTAACGTTAATGAGGTATCCTCAGGACACCTAGAATATTACATTTCTGTATTTACATATATCTCGCATTTTCATAATCACATTCTGCTCTTACTGTCTTTTTCAAGGTAGCATAGCTCTGAGGGAGAATTAGTGGGTGAACAACTCTGTTTCAAGCCCACAGTGTAGTAGAGGCCGTCAGGACTCAGGAGTGCTGGCCGCTGCTCTCCCGCCCAAGAGGTTAGGTGGGCCAGGCTGGCAACCCTTGCCTTTCAGGGTGCCCAGCGGTGCGAGGTCACGCCTGCCACCTCCTCCACATGAAATGCGGGGGCTAAAACCACAAAACACTGGGCTTCATCTGATGTAGCCTGCTGTGTCGGAGACAAAATGAGATTGGCATCATAAACCATAAACTAACAGAAATATTTTTGGCTGTTCTAGAAGTTGATCTGAAAGCTTTAATTCAGAAGGATTTCTACAATTCAAAGAAAAGAGAGAACACATTAGGTCAGCATTTCCCACAGTGTGTTCAGAGAAACCTTGGTTTCTTAGGATATTAGTAAATGTCACATGGGTGAAAGGGTTTCATGGTGAAATAATTTGGGGAAACACTGGTTTGAGCAAAATTAACCATATGTCTTTCCTGCCGGACTTCTTAGGGGCTTTTATTTGATGATGCAGTGAGTTCCCAAGAGGGAGATAGATACACTATGCCCCATTTCACAAATCGACTTGACCGTGGGGTACTGTTTCCAAAAACAAACATTTGAAATACCTTTTGTTCCTGATCTTCTTCACTTCTTGACCATATTCACTCGAGTCTTCAGGTAAATGAGATCTGGAGGTTCAAGTCAGTAGTCAACACAGTATTTTAAACAGCTTATCAATTCATGACCTTAAAAAGGTGGTTTGTGAGCTTCTTCCTAGCTTCCTGTGCAGTGGCCTTACGTTTTAGCAGATGCGAATTAGTCCCTACTATCCCTAGCTTAGAGTTCATGGTAGTGTAAGAGATATAAAGGGCTGGACAGTGGACCCTGCAGGCAAACTACAGAGGATGGCCGTCAACCTGAAGAAGGGATGGAGGCCAGGGGCAAATGCATCTAAACCCTGAGGGGGAGCACTGTGCTGAGTGCCACAGGGGTCACAGGAGCGAATGTGACTCACCCGTGTCCTCAGGGAGCCATGCAGTATACTAGAAGGAGATGGAGGCAGCTGGGGGGCAAAACAAGAAGCTTATGCTGTGATCCTCTGTGGCAAAAAAAAAAAAAGTATTGGAAAGATAGGAGAAGAGGTAAAAATGGGAAAGTTTGAAGAGCTCTTTCATGCTGTGACCGAGACCACCTAGTAAGTCCCTACCTCCTCAAGTTTTATGAGGAGGAATCAGAAGAAGTAGCTAATGTGTGTAAATGCTTCTTAAGCTGAAGCCACAAATAACACCATCAGACATTTTGTAGACCTATTTTGTTCACCAAAATCTAACATGACTTAGACCCTGATCTCTGTGGCAGTCACACCGTGACTTTTTTTCATGGTGACCTTTTTAACAGGGACTTGCTGAGAGTTGGGGTGGTGGAACCCCATGTAGGTGATAACAGGGTGGACTGAACAAGGGTGAGGTCCCGGACTTAGTCCAGGGGCTGAGAGCCGACCCTGAGTGGGAGGTTCTCAGGGATCCTCTCAAGAGGCTTACGGACGCCGGCAACCTCACAGCACCCATCAGCATATTCGGCCCAGGAGTCACTCCGTGCTCCTTGCTTCCCTGCCCCTTCCTCTTCCTGGGCTGATAAATGATAACTCTCGTCTGCACAGAACGTCACAGATGTGTTGTTGCAGAAGTGATAAGACAGAATGTTTTAGCTTGTTTCAATGTTTTAAATTGTGAAGTTACTCTTACATAATGTTTAATTGAATTGGCTGAGCTGCATCATACCCCTAGTTCTATTGATTTGTTCTGTTTTACCTCCCATCTGAAAAGCTAAGCTATAAAATATTTAAAATTAAGTTTGTATTATTATAATTTGAATTTTAAAAACTGTAATATTGCTATAGCAATAACTCTTGTAATATTTTTTAGTCCTTTTATCAGTAACTCAATGGTTTCTCACCTGTGACAATTAATTGACTAACGCTAGCTGAAAGAGTATCAATGGGACATGGACGAGGGTCTCGGAGAGCCTGTAACTTTAAATACAGCTCTTTATTTTTGTGATGTTATATGGAGTTTAACCCACAAGTAACCTTGGAAATAAGATCTTATTTCATTTCGTTGACTTCCCATTTATACTTTGAAGCTTGGCTCCAAATGAGAAGTAAAAATACTGTGAGAAATCCCCTCCAGAAATCCTGTGTCATTGCCAGTCGGCACTGCTGGAGCCTGCCCGCTGGGAAGAGCGGGGCCATGACATGGCCTTTCTTGAGTGCACAGATATTTACTTCTGCTATCACGACTGTGGTTACTTTTCAGTGTCTAGACTCTTACTAATAAACCAGTATGTCAGAAATATGCCAGTTCCTTTGTGAAAAAGGAGAATGCCAAGAAGGAATTGGCTGTGGAAATGTGAACCACGTGTAAGCCACGTCAGAGTCTAGAGAAGAATGCCCAGATGCAGGGTGGTCACACATCCTGGTTTTCCTGCCGATACACCTGTTATCCCAGAATAATTATTTACTAATTTTCCCTTTGACTCTTAGCAGTGTCCCTGTTTAGATAATTAGTTGTATGGTCACTCTACCCATAGCCCCTAGATTGTCCTCATGGCTCCTGTGATTACCACCAACAAATGGATTTTTAAATATACCCAAATTCTGTTTTTACCCTGTTTGTGGTACCCTCTTGGGTCCTGGAAGTGATGAGGTTTAGCCCTGGTTCCAAACCATCCAGTAGAAGAGGAAGAAGAGAATTACAGATACCTTCTTAGACTAGGAAGATCGGGGTTGTTGAAAATAGGGACTGGACTGGTACGAAGAGTGGGAATGTCCATGTGTTGTCAGACAAGTAAGCCTTTTCTTCCCTTGAGATGCTTATAATTTAATAGAAGAGATAAAGTGTATTCATAGATAGTAAAGTGATACATAATAGATATTTTAAAATATGTCAGCAAATTATTTGAATATTTGTGGGCAAGAATGGTCAGTTTCAGGTATAAGGAGTGGGCAGACTTCAGGGAAATGTTGGCCTTTGAGCTAGACCTTTAAGAATGAGTCACATATCAACAGGTAGAGATGATAAGAAGTAGGCTGTTGAAAGCTGAGCTCACAGAGTGAAACGTGCAGAAATGTGGAAGCACATCTTCTGGGAAATTCACGTTTGGACCATCGTCATTCCTGTACATTTCTGAGCAGCACAAGGCCAAGCTCAGACTTGGGCCCTATAGACTATAGGAAGGTTAGAGCAAAAGGCAGCTCAGAGACCACATGATGAGCTCCTTTATTTTACAGATAATAAAATGGAAACCCTGTGGCACATCAAATTAGATGGCAGAACTAGATTTAGAGCCTGAAAAGTCTCTGTCCATTTTTTTTTTGCAATCCAAATCAGGAAAATTAGCCGTGTGTGTGGTATGCAGATGAGTGATCAATATACAGATAAAGCCCAGATATCTTTGATAGTAATAATCTAAAGTTGTTCATGGGGGCTCTTGAAGTAAGAAGTAACTCATTTCTGATTCCTGTTCCTAATGAATATGGAAAATAATTCATATTTCATACTTCGGTGTATGGTAAAAGGGAGATTCAATGAGCTTAACTAAGGAAGGCTATTTCAATAGTTAGATCAGATTCTATTCAAAGAAATCTGGCTGTAGGTATCTGAACATATCTGTTATATTATTATTTCAGAAAACAAAACATTTAAATATTTTACTTAAAGTATACATAAATGAACTTGAATGCATTCACTGTTCACTATTAAATGCCAAAATTGAGCTTGTTCTCTCACATAATTAAAAGCTGGTGGGGGCGCCTAGGTGGCTCACTCAGGTAAGCATCCAACTCCTGATTCCAGCTCAGGTCATGATTTCATGGTTTGTGGGATTGAGCCCCATGTCGTGCTCTGTGCTAACAGTGTGGAAACTGCTTGAAATTCTCTGTCTCCCTCTCTCTCTACCTATCCCCTGTTCATGCATTTGCACTGTCTCTCAAAATAGATAGATAGGTAGGTAGGTAGATAACTTAAAAAAATTTTTAAATGTTTACTTATTTTTTAGAGAGAAACAGAGCATGAGTGGGAGAGGAGCAGAGAGAGAGGGAGACACAGAATCTGAACTGGGCTCCAGGCTCTGTCTGAGCTGTCAGCACAGAGCCCAATGTGAGGCTCGAACCCACAAACCGTGGGATCAAGATCTGAGCCAAAGTTGGATGCTTAACGGACTGAGCCACCCAGGCGCTCCTAGATAGACAACTTAATAAAAAAGCCTGGTGGGAGAAAATGAGGATCATGCAACCTGGGTTTAGACATTCTGGTGAATGACTGGATATTCTTTACGATATATAGTGCTCTTAAGATCACAACTGCACTGGCATTTCAAGGCTCAACCTTCCCCTCCTGCCAAGATCCGTGATCTAACTCATAGTCTTTTTAAATAAAAGTGATTTTTACCACCCTTTCAGTATTTATGAAAGTCATCATTCAGCTCTCTAGCTCTTTTTTGTTGTTGTTGTTGTTAGTTTCAGGTTTCAGACTTGAAATTTCTAAATTTTTGTGAGATCTATCCTAAAATATAGAGACCAAGGAGTCAACACTCTCCCTCTTTAGAAAGAAAACATTGGTAGTGTTCCATAAAAAGAGAGTTCTTAAATGTTTTTTTCCACTGGACTTTGAGGGTAGTATTCAAAGTAAAATAAGCCAGAATCAGAAAGATAAGTACTACATGATTCCACTTAGACGAGGTATCTGGAAGAGTCAAATTCTAAAATCAGAGACTGGCACATGCCACCAGGGTCATGCCACTCGTCAACAGAAATGTACACCTAAACTTTGTTAAGAAGATGGCGCTCCCATTAAGGGGTTCTCACTACAACTCTTTTAAGAAAAAAAGTTTTTCCTTGATTTTGCTATGGTTTTCTAATATGGAATATGGAATAGGTTTCAGTCGTTGTCATTTAGTTGAAGATGAAGTCCTAGAGAATAAAGAGAAGAAAACTTACAAAAAATAATGCCTGATTCTGTTCCAGACAGTAGAACTGTTGATGTGCACAGTGAGGGGGAGGTGCTTGGGCAGCCCCTGTGTGTTCAGAGATTATCCAGAAATTCATTCTTACCATTGCAATGCCTTTGTATCCACTTTTTTTTTTTTTAAAAAAAAAGTTTATTGCCAAGTTGGTTTCCATATAACACCCAGGGCTCTTCCGCACAAGTGCCCCCCCTCCATGACCATCACCCCCTTCCCCTTTCCCCTCCCTCTTCAGCCCTCTCCACTTTCTATTTAAAAGTAGTCTGTCTCGATCTTTTGCAGCTTCACAAAAATCTTTATTTTAATTGCTTTCACATTTAATTAAGAAAGCATACTCTGGGGAATCCATTTCCACTTATCTAGTAGACAATAGTAATTTTTTTTTATTTTAGTGTTAAAAGAGAGGAATCCCACGCTTTGTCTAGGAGGATATTATTCGCTCTGTTTTTATATAAATTACTGAAGAGTCCCTTCTAACTCATTACTTTAAATATTTCTTTAAAAAAAACCAGTTTCTTTAAATAAAACATGTGAAATGAAGGTTTTTTTTCTTAGACAGACATGTTAGCAATTGTCATGCAACATCAGGAACACTCTGCTTTATCTTGTTGGTATGATTTCATGTATTTTGTCTTGCTGCTGCTTAATGCAGTGCAGAGCTAAATCACACTTCATAATTAATGGAGTCGGCCCATCTGGACCAAGCCAGAGATGATCTGTAATAAGGCTACTATTGATCCAGTCTCCTTTGGGGCTCCTTTTATCACTCTACTGCCTCAGAACTTAACATTAAAAGCTTCTTTTAATGGGAGGTGTCAACCTTCCCCACTTTTGTAACCATAGAAGAAAGACCCAATAGAATATTAGGCTTTGGGATAAGACTGAGCTTAAGTGTGTGTGCATGTGTATGTGTGAGTATGTGTGTGTAGGGAAGGTGGATGTAGCCGGCAGAGGGAAGAGCAGAAGCCCAAAGGCTGTAGTCTAGGTCAATGATGGGAGGTCCAGCCAGTGATGTGCCCAAAGGCAGTTTTCTGGAGTCCTCAAAACCATACAGCTGAGCTACTCCGAAATGGTTCACCCTACCAAGCGGATAGAAGAGAGAAGGGATGTTAAAGATACAGGGTGATGACAGCATCCCATGTGTGACTGAATCAGATAGAGCAGGCTGCCACTCAGTAATCAGATGCAGGGAGACTGGGAAACTCTCGGAAGATGGGGCTTCCGGGTGTGCACACAGTGGTGATTATAGACATAATGTCTGATCAGTGTTCTAGTCTTACATGTCTCCACAGAAGCTGACGAGCACATATTCAGAACCATTCTTATGTGTGTCACGCACACACACACACACACACACACACACACACAAGAATAGCATTTTAAGGGCTGACAGTCCCCTTGAAATAGAGACTCCATCGCATAGCAATTTTTATCAACTAAATTTGATACCTAGCTCCGAACTCTCTGGGAAGACAGACATGGAAACCTTAATGGAGTTCAACGTGTTGTCAGAGGGTGTCTTCAGGCAAGAAATGATAAACGGTATTAAGCAAGCCCTGTAGCATGTGATGTGCCAGCATCTGATTTAAAATTTTGAAGTAAGCTAGGGAATAGTAGTTTGGTCTGAGCTGTCCAACCGTATTGGCAAATGAGAAATGGGAGCCTGCTCTTGAAATCACTCAGTTCTCAGGTAGGTTTCATTTGAAGAAAGACCACCAGGGGAAGTGTGCCGTGGTCTGGGGCCATGTATGGTAGGTCTCTGCTGTTTTACTTCTCTGTTTAGAGCCTTTCTTTTGCTTTTTAAAGGGGCAAAGCAAGATGGCTTATTTCACAAACACCTAATTTCACTGAATCTGGGAGAAAACATGTATAAAATATATCTGAAACCTAAAACTCCCGAAAAGTTAGGGAACTTCATTCTAAACCTATGCTTTATGTAAGAGAACACTATTACATTTTTGATAAAACAAAGATCATTGAAGCACTGTGATTTTTTTTTTTTACTATGCAAGCACAGAGGAATTATTTGTTCCCATCAAATTCCACATTGCATCTTGGATTGTGCTCTTACATAATTCTTTCAAAGTTTACTTTTGATACTGTTTCTTCTTGACCTGAAGTATTTTATGTTTCTGCATTGGGTAAAGTTACCTGCTTACATTGTTCCTTAAGTTCTCTCTGTCAAGAACAGCTGCAGGAAATGGAAAAAAAAAGAAAAGCCTGTGTACATATTTAAAATCTGTCATTGCTCTGTACTTTGGACTATAAATCCTTGGTCTTTCGGACTTTTTTTTCCCGCTACTTCTCTGAGGGGAGCAGTTGTAAAAGGGTCTTTTCTGTATTCTTACTAAAGAACATCATTCTTCTTCTTTTTAGTTTATTTATGTATTTTGAGACTGAGAGAGCATGGGACGGGCAGAGAGAGAGATGAGAGAGATAATCCCAAGCAGGTTCCATGCTGTCAGCGTGGAGCCCACTGTGGGGCTCAAAGTCTCAAACTGTGCGATCCTGACCTGAGCCAAAACCAAGAGTAAGACACTTAACCAACTGAGCCACTCAGGCGCCCCTAAAGGACATCATTCTAAAGCTTGCCATCCTCTCCCTCACCCCCGTTCACCTTGAGGCTGGTCCATGCAGTGAAGGGATCTCATGGCTCCCTCCAGTCACTCAGGACGTCCAGGGAAGCTTCTCCTTCATGCTCCTTTCTTCCTCCCACCCAGGCATTGCCAGCCACAAAATGGTTTATAAAATATGTCCATACATGTGGGGGGAAATAGCTTTACGTTCTCCCCAAAGCGCCTGTGCACCTGCCGCAGCCCCCCAGATGTAGCATTCCCTCCCCACTGCAGCTCGCCTTCTGGATTGCTGTAAAGACAGATGTCCTGAAATGCCAACTGGAGAAAGACCCGGGTGTTTCAGAAAGGAGCTGGGAGGTAGAGTTAGAATTATGATGTGACAAGTTTAAGAGCCCTATGAGCTAAAGGGATTGTGATCATCAGGAGAAAGAGCCGGATTGCCCTCTATGACCTTCGCTATTGTCGTTACACCAATAACCTTCTTCTTAGAGCATCTCGGAACAGTGGCAACCGTTCGGTGTGTTTGGATTAAGGAAAACGTATGCTAAGCCTAATATTGGGAAGCAAGAAAAAGAAGAGAAAAATAACTATAAGGACATGTACTTCATCTATTCCTCTAGCAATTGAAGTTTTTCAGAATCAGAATTTTTGATTTGCTACTAAAATATCCATCAAACACTATTAATAATATACAGCTCTGAAAAAGTGTTTTTTACAGCATCCAGAATCTGTTTGACATCTTAAAGCTTGGAATTATTTCTGTAGTGTGCACAGAATGGTATTGTCTCTACGTCTGGTTTTGTGGGTATGGTTGTCCTCTTTTGTGGAAATCCTTTTTAACTAGAAAACCGATGATCAAAGAAACAAAGATCCTAACTGGCTTTCAGTGTGTGATAGCTTATGTGTGTGTTTTTACACGGCTTGTGAGATCCAGATCCTTTTGGATTCACAGAACTGAAGCTTAGCTGACCTAGAACATGCTGTTCGTAGCTCACCAATGCATTCAGTCTGCTTCTCCCCTTGCTTGGGGGCCTCTGGTCCTCCACCTTTGGACCCAGCGCACTGCTGGGTGTCTCCTTGACCCTCTGGCCTTGGCTGTTGGCACAGAGGTGGCAGCTGTTGCAGCCAGCTACTGGCTACTTCTTAGGAAGAGAAATCAGTGTGTTCATCTGCATCCCTGTCAGCTTGCAGAGACCTGAGAGGGAAACCCTGGAGCCCCAAGCATGGGCTCCCCTTCGAAACGCCAAGCACTTCCTGGGCCATACTCCTTTGGAGGACCCAGGAAATGCATCTTCTCTGTTTAACTGAGCTTTCCTAACAGTGGCAGTTTCTGGCCAGCTGGGGAGTTGGGGACGGTTCTCCATTCCACCTCGGAGAAGTGGCTGACTTTGCATCTGAGCCTGGCTCGCCCTCGTGTCTAGTTCCATTTGGGGTTCAGAATGTTCTCCAGTCAGTTAAATGGAGATCGTTTGCCTGAGCGATAATCTTACCGGTGCACTGGCTACAATGAACAAGTAAGATAGACCCATGTGAATTTCTATTCAGAAGTATTTTTTTTTGTTCAAAGATTCATCAAAAGGATGAATTGTTTAATATTTCATTGTGTCCCATTGTTGTCCATGTTCAGATTAAAGTTTAGAAAGCGTGTAAGCTACAGTGATAATACAATTTTTATTGTTTAGTATCTTGATGTTTTTAATATCATTCCCTGGATTTCTCAATGCGAGACCCATTCATAGATTCACTTGATTTATTACCATCCATTTTTGTATAGTTTAGAATGGCATATACTTCCCATTTAGAAATTCAGCAGTGTTGCAAGTATAATTTGGAGTTGAGTTAAAAAGATTGAGGGGCTCCTGGGTGGCTCAGTTGGTTAAGCATCCAACTTCAGCTCAGATCATGATCTCATGGTTCGTGGGTTCGAGCCCCATGTCGGGCTCTGTGCTGACAACTCAGAGCCTGGAGCCTGTTTCAGATTCTGTGTCTCCCTCTCTCTCTGTCCTTCCCCCACTCATGCTCTGTTTCTCTCTGTCTCAATAATAAATAAACATAAACAAATTAAAAAGATTGAAATCACATCAGATACTTGTATAAAATTGTTAGTGGTGATACACAGATCTGTTTGTAAATGCAGTGATGAGCTGCTCTGTTTTGTGGACACATACTCTTTGGATGTGCACTGACAGTTAAGAGGACCGCTCTCTAAGAAATGGGATAATTTGAATGGAACCAGCTCCATGAAAATGAAGCTATTGAAATAGCCAGTTTCAACAAAAAAAAACCCATCTTATTTCAGAATTGTTTTTGAGAAAATGTAATTATAGACACTTAAACCATCTTCTGGCATCTTTTCTTGGACAGTGGGGTATATTCATTTCTGACCTTTTAAGCAAAAATCTGCATGTCCCTAGTTATGAACCGGAAAAGAAGATTTTAAAGGTGTTTTTCCACGGCCTTTTGAATAATGAGGTAGTGATTTTTCTCCACAGCTAGATGTGTTCCGATAAATCACATCTGACACGACTTAAGATTTGAAGCCTATATTTTGTTGATATGTTACATTTGACCTCATGCTCATGGATTCATTGTTCCCTGTTTTCGCATGGGTGGGAGAGCTCTCCCTCAGCCTCAGCAAAGGTCTCATCTGAAGGAGCCTGTGTGGTGACCACCCTCTGTGCACAAACGTCTCTCTCAGTGGGGATTAGAGACTGTCACTCGTCACTCTATTCCAACAGCTCCTATTCCTTGTTCTGCTCCCTTTTATCCCCCAGATTGCTGTGAAATAATTAGTGCCGCTCACTCCACAGAAATAACCACCTTTAATACCAGAATCTGATTTCATGACCACATGAACTTATCAGGAATAAAAATAGCACTTAATAATGCCTTTAAAGTCTTTTCTAACTTAATTAAGGCATTTTAAATTCTGAACCATAAGAAAACTACTCTCACAGTAAACTCGGTGGGTGGACAATATGATGTGTTCAGAGTTAAGTTTAACTCTACAAGCTTAATTACCAATTAACTTAAAAATAACATGTTAGGTAGTTTAAAATATTTATTTCCCTACTACATTTAGTGTTAGTCAAATCTTTAGGGCTAAATGGTTTAGATTTTTATGTGGAGATTTTGTATAGAAAATCCTTTAGCAACTTACAGAAACCTTTGATTCCAGTATTTTCTTTGAAATCAGTATGGATTATGCTGGTTTTCTTTATAATCATTACACTCCCACACTGCAGGATGGCCGTGTGGAGTCACACCGTCATTTATATCCTCATATGGGCACCAAATAATTTTAGCTTTTAAATCACTTATCTGGTGCCAAAAGCAAAAACAAACAAACCTTTCTTTGTGAAGATAAGTAGCTATTTGAGTATTTAACTGAATGGAACTAGGATGATACTTAACTGAATTTTAGTTGATTTCCTAAAACTAAGCCCTTTCCTTGCTGTGAGTCAGTGGAAGTCTTTGACCAATGTTAGGATTCTCTATAGCCAAGTCTTTCCTTTGCTTGCATATACCATAATGAATGTTTATCCTGGACTTATTTCATGGTCTTTGATAAAATGTGCAAGTAACGCATCAAGCTATGTTCTCTTGAACCCTTTACAACCCGTATCTCCAAATGATGCATCTTGTAACATGTTAGGGCACAGTTGGGAAACTGTGGCCTATAGGCCTGTTTTGTCATATGGTCTGAGAGTGAAGAATGGTCCTTACATGTGAAATGATTGGAAAAGCTAGAAAAATAATAACTGTACGCCTTACAAAAACTGTTTGAAATTCAAATCTCAGTGTTCAAAAGCAAAGTCACATTAGAGCACAGCCACATGCATGCCACATCTCTGTGACTGCTCTGGTACCACCCCAGCAGCAGTGAGTTCTTGAGACAGAAACTAAGCCTCGGCCTAAAATACCACCTGTCTCCTCCTTTGCCGAAAGAATTGGCCAACCCCTCAAAAAGAAGATTGGGAGAAAAAAGTTCCCAAGGTATTTTAATGCACTGGTTCCCATATTCACTTTCCACAGTTTAAATTCCAATTCTAAAGGTTTTCTTTCTGTTTTTTAAAATTACCTACTCAGTGCACTTTGCATTTTGCTCCATAAGAACATCATCCTACTTGTTAACTGGGTAAGTGCTGCTGTGGCTTGAGTGCTGTCCTGGGAGAGAGGTGAGCCCCCGGAGCAGTCCTCGCTTAGCCTTCAGATGGGGGAGAGCCTGCAGACACCAGAGGCACCAACAAAGTAGAAGATAAAAGCCAACCCTGATTGCTTATAGCGCTACATCATTGGGAATGGAGACAATCCACCAGAGTTTTGTGTTCTTATGCAATAACATTTGTAACTAACTTCACAGGTAGTGAGTGTATAGCCTACTTCTGCCGCCTGGTAATGAGGCATTAAAAGTGAGCCAGTCAAAGAATCCAGTTTAAGTAGTGCTCCTTTTATCAGTCAGATCAAGCCTGTCTTGTCAGAGGAGGGTGCAGGGGGCCAGAGAAAGGGGGATTGGGAGGAGTTCCCAAGCAGGCTCTGCTATCTTCTCTGAAAACCCCTGGTTTCCTTCTCCCCTCCCTTAACAGGGAGCAGGGCTTTCTCTCAAATGATAAAATCCTGGCTGTGCTAACCACCTTCTATTTAGAACTGTCTCATCAGGGAGGGGATTATAAAGGATGCTGGGGGCGGACACCGAACCGTGAAGCCCTCTCCCACCCCTCTCCCACCGGGAAATGAGAAGGCTGCCCTCAGGGCCCTCTGTAGCATCCCAACCCTGCTACTTTATGCTGTTCATTTCCTTCTCACACTCACTGCAGCTTGTAATTATGCATTCGTTGGTTTGATTTCTTTTTTTAAGATACTTCTCTCGCCCGCCCCTGAATCGGAGCTCCAGGATGGCGGGGACAGTGTGTGCCCTGTTCACCACTATGTCTCACAGCAGAGCCTGCTACGGAGCAGGCGCTCAAAGTGTATCTATGAATGAATGAATGAAAATGACCTTGCTCACCAGGACACAGATCCAGTGTTCTTCCTACCCTGTTTCTCTGCCTGGCAGTGCCTCCATTTTCCCAAACTTGGCTCATTTATATCATCAACCAGTAGTCTTCCCTGGGAGGGTTAGGTTTGGGGACTGGCCAGGGGATGGAGGGTGGAGCTGCCGCTCTGCCTTTCCGGGCTCTGTCCTCCATGTCCTAAGGCAGTGAGTGGGGCCTCTCTGGGTCCCACAAGAGGAGGACGCCCTAGAGGCCTGTGGGGGCTGGGCCAGAGGCAGGAGGCTCAGGACTACAACAGGAGAGACTGGAAGGCAGGCATGAGGGTCCCCCTCCCAGATCATTCACCTTTTGTTCAGACCTTCAAATCCCCCCTGCCTTTTGCCAGAGGACTTTGCTGTGTCTGAAATTCCCTACTTAAAGATTCCTATGTGCTAAGAGGAAAATACAGCAGAGTTGAGGACTGGAGGGGAGAGTCCTAGTTGTTCACCCAGCAGACAGGAGAACAGTTTGATTCACAGAAGCCCTCCGGGATGGGGACATCGCTCATATATGTGTAGCGTTTTAGGATGTTACAAAGTATGCTTAGAGATTGATTGTCATGTGAGCTAAGTGGTGGGCTTGGGCTCCTGCTGGGCTGAGCAGAGAAATACTTCAGTGCCACACAGCCACCCTCTCAATTGTCCCAGCCTCTTCATTGCTGACACTCACTGCCCCTGGTTAAGTGACGTGTACCACCTTCCTGTGCTCCTGCGTGAAGAAACCAGATTCTCCTAGACACACACACACACACACACACACACACACACACACACACACAGTACAGCACAGCAGCTCTGGCCCCACCTTGGGAAATTCTTGGCTTTGTCCTTATCTCACCTGCCATGGTGAGCTGAGTGAAGGCAACAGGTGCCCAGCAGAAGATAATGCCCTGATGTGTTTTGCCAAGGGCACATCTCAATGAGTGCAGTTGTGGGTTCATACAGACCATCTGGGCAGGTGCGCAGGGAATGTGAATACCTGTGCACAAATTCCTTCTTATGTAAAGTCACCGTGACTAGAAATTGGGGGGTGAAGGAGAAAGAATAGACCTTAGACCCTCAGAAGTACATGAGTGGGTTTTGGGGTGGGGGTTGTGCTAGCCAAGAATATGAGCCCTAATGATGAGATAGGTGCTTCCTGTGTGACTGTGGCCAAATCCAGTTCTTCATCTGTGAAATGGGCAGAGGATCACCACCTCAAAGGGTATGAAATAATATGTAAGTGGACCAGACCACAATAAATTCTCAATAAACTGAGAATTGAGTGATGATCATGTTATCATTAGTTTTCAAATACTAGACACCTGCAGCCCATGAAGCTTTAGGGCCTTTATGTCTGTATATTTTAATATCACTGCAAACCTGAGAGCAGTAGCTTTGCTGTACAGAGAGCATAGCTACTCCATTTCATAAAGGCAGGTTTAGAATTACCAAGTGAAAAGCAGAAGGTAAGGTTTCCCACTGCCTTCATGGGCGAGCTGCCTTCTTTGAAAGAGGAAGACAGGGGAACACGTGAGGTATTGGGTCAACACCAGGGAGAAATCCTGGGTTTATACAATAAGTACTCCAGTAGCTAGCTGACTGTGTTCTTGTTTTCCTTCTTGCTCTGTCATTCCTGGAATACTGTGGACACTTCACTGTGACACACACACACACACTGCTTCTCATTACAGAGAAGCCTCCAATTGCTTTTTTCTTTTAACTAACAGATATACTTAGTTACACAGACCTGAGAGAAACTAATGATACCTTACAGTAAGACTATGATTGAATTACCTTCTGTTAATTAGGAGTTTCTAAATCACCCTGATCCCCTTGGAGAAAAGGGTTGCTATAAGTAGACAGTAATAAAAGTGGTACTATGTTTAATTCTAATTGTATCTTTTGAAATTTAATTAATGTAGTAATAATTGTTTGAAACAAGCATGTCAGAACTCAAACTAGTCCTTGGTGACTTGAAAGAGTTAATGTAGCATCCAGAAGTTCCTAATCTTTCTCCGGAAGTAGCTTGCTCACTGGATAATTGGGTTTAACTAGCTCAAGTTCCCCTTTCTTCCTGCAGGGATGATTCTGGCTGAGTTTTAAGCCATTCTTATCAGTTCAGTTCTTTTCCTCTCCATCCAAGATGTAGCCTCTGAACTCACTGTCCTGAAAACTTCCGACAATGGAGGGTTGTGGTGGTGCGCTGCCCTTCTTTCCGGCTCTGCCAGCATTTACTGGAGGCAGAAGGAACAGCTGAGTGCGTAGCCTGCGTCCCCACTGGACTGGGCCTGGCTGTCCCTCAGGCCCAACCCAAAGTCCCTTTGCAAGTTGCTTAGTCCTCTGTACCCCTCTCCCTTCTGTCCTGACCACAGAGTCTACCTCAGCACAGGGACACTTAGGTTTCGTGCTGAGCTAGTCTGAGGGCATCCAGAGAGCATATCGTTATTAATTCAGGAAAGCGGGAGACATATTTTATAGCCTTATGAATTACCTTTTGTTAATTAGGTACCTTCTGACATGACCAAAAGCCTGGAGAGGGTGGGGTTGTGTGTGGGTCTCCGTGAGGCAGCCACGGCGAGTGTGAGAGGATCGTGAGTCTTCCCACAGGAGCTGCGTAAACACCAAGCAATGTTGGGTAGCACACCAGGTTACTCCGTGACGAGTGTAAGGCTGAGCATAACATGGAGAGATAAGAGCATTATGATTATTTAAGTGCACTTGAACTTAACCATATATGTGTTCTCCACACAGAAAAGTACAGCACGATATATTATTACATGAACTAGTAAGAATTACCGTATACTTTTTCTGCATCCTTCTATAATTACATTGGAGTCTCTTTTTAGGAACCTAGTGTAGGTCCTATTTTGTTGCTTAATTTTCAACAATTTTTGTTTTCTTGGAAAATCATATTGTACAAGGACCAGAAACAGCACGAGATCAAAATTCTTTTCAACTTTTTCACATTCTGTGTACTTCCTGAAGCTAAAAGTAATCAGACGTTTTAAAACTTTGCCAACAGTTTAGAGTGGGATAAACATTTAAAATCTGTACACTGGCTTTGTAACTCATCTTTTGATCTGTTGGAGCTCTAGGTTTTTCCAGACCCCCTTTTTTTTTTAATTTTCCCCAAGCTGTTTTGCACCATGTTGCTTCTCCAGCTCCCTGTCTATTTAAACATGTTCGGGAACACATGGAGACCTGTGGTGATGCTAAATCCCAATTAATCTAGAAATAGGAGTGAATTTCTTTTAAATCCAAGTTTGGATGCAGCTTCATAGGTTATCCAGTTGTCTGAATAAAATGAAATGCTCTTATCTGATTTAAAGTATGATTTTTGAGACGATAAATCACCCGGTACATTTATTGTTTTAATTCCTCTGAGCTCCTCCTCTGTGATTTTGTCTTTTCTTTTTTTCCTTTATTCCTCTCCACAGTGCTCCTCCCAAACCCAGTTTTCCCTTTGCGATGTTTCCTCTCTGCTCCTTTCTCCCGGCTCCCCGCCCCGCAAATGTGTATTACTACGGACTTCTAGCGGCTGGCGTTGGAACTGCTGTTTGGAGATCCCGCACATGTCAGCCTTTGGGCCCTTGGGTGCCCGAGGCCACAGCAACTGCTAGAAAGCAAGAACCTAGCACAGTAACTTGGTTGTTTTGTATAGATGATGCTATTTACTTTTATGAATTTTTTGCTGAATCCAAATGGCTTTTTTTTAGGTGAGTACAGGAGAAACCTATATTGCTGTGTGTATAACAAACATGATGCCTTCTATTTACATAATGATTCACTTCAGAAACTGCAGTTTAGTTAAAACTTGAGGCTTGACCTGTGAAATGCAGCCCTCTCTAAATGTTGTGAATATGATTATGTATTGAGTGAAAGTGAAAAGTGGTTGATGGAGATGAAGATTGTGGTTGTGGAGGCTTTATATCGTGTAAATTCTACTAGATATCTACACATGCGATAGTGCGTTACTTTACAGGAATTGATCTGAAATTTAGTGCATAAGAGATTCATATTGTACCAATGTTCAGATAAAAAGTGTATGCCAGGGGGGCCACCCTCATTCCTTAGGTACATACCTACCACCCTAGTTCTGAAGTGAATGTTATGAAAAATCAGAGCATAGTGAAAAGCTAGAGAATTCTTGGCTTCCTGAATGTGGACTCTGGGGCAGTCATAACTCATAATTCGCTCCAGATTTATATAGCACTTGGCATCTATTCTCTGGGGGAAAAATTGTTAAAATAGTTGGGTACAGTGTTGAGGCAGGCTTATACGATGCCAAAACCATGCCTCGGTTGAATATCATAGAAACTGAGAGTCTGACTACTTGACAATGACATTGAATGGGAGATTTTGAAAAAAAAAAAGAAGAAATTTCAGAAAGATTTTGAAATAATCTCCCTTTTATAGTCAGCTCGACCATGACACTTGTGAAGATGGAAATTTATTTGAATGAGATTGATACTTTAAGAAACAATTTTAACCTAAGTCAAATTTTGTGTTTGTGGGTGCACAGTTTTGACCACAGGAAACGCTGGTGAGCCCAGAAGAGTGCACGTGGCTGAACTGCGTGCACATAGGCACCTCACAGGGCACCCAGCTCCCCCAGTGAGCAAGTGGGCTTCCAGCTGTGCCCGTCCACGCCTGGCCTGCTGGTACAGCCTTGCCGCAGATGTCACACGCCTTTCCTCCACTTCCTGTAACCCACGAGCTGCCGCCCTGCCACCACCCACTTCCCAAGCCAACCTCAGGTCTTTTTCAGGGTCAGGCGGCATGTGCGCTGGAGTAGTTTTGCATTCCTTAACTATTTAACACGTGGGGAGCTGTATTCAGTTCCTGTCTTTTTAAAATATATCACTGCAAACATTTTGAGTGCGGGGCCCCAACCCCGTGTTCCCCACAAACGTTGTGGTTTTTATTGCATAATTTTGTATAGTGCAGTGATTTTAGGAGCCTGTGTGTCCCATTATAGCAGAACTATGGGTACCGCAATTCTATTCTCCACAGTTACCAAATTACCAAATCGGGAGCTCCTAATGCGTAGTCCCACCCTCCTTCCAGAAACTCTCCTCACACATCTGTAAACGTTTAATACCCTTGTTCGGTCCCTCCTCTCTGACCAGTCCTGCTGTGTCTCTTACATTGGTTCTCTCCGCTTATTAATTTAAGTGGTTCTGGAGCATCACTGTGATGTTTTCATCTTATTTATCTTTAAAATCCCTCCCTCAGAGATCCGTACCTATTTTCCTCTCAGCTGCCACCTCTGCAGAAAATTCCCAGTTCTCCAGTGCCAGAGCCAGACTCCGCAGTTTCTGATTGCTGCTGCCCCATTGTGACCACCAGGTCAGCCCGACCAAGGAGGAATTCCACATCCTAGACGGGTGGACATAGTAAAGACACTTTGGAAACTGTGGAGTGGCTCAAGCTTGTCTCCTCTATCCAGTTGCCTCTCTAAGGGGAGAGAGTCTTTGGCTCCTCCTCTGTGCCCACAGCACCTCGGTCCCTGAGTCCTGCTCTGTCCCCTAACAGTCTCCCACTCTCTTCCCTTCTTCCCAGCCTCTCCACCACGTCCTGTGTCTCTCCTGCCCCAGCTCCCTGCCTGGGGCCTGCCCCCACCTTCACGCCCCCACCCTGCATTTCTTCATGCACCTTTGGTCTCTGCTCAAAGCTGAAAGTCTGTCCCCATCTGAGCTGACCCTTCTCTCCTTGTCTAGCCACAGTTCCCTGCTTTCCTCTAACGTAAATGGAAATGCCTGGAGAGCTTAATGATATTTTACATTGGTTCATGTGCTGCGCCCCCCCCCCCGGGCCTGCAGTGGGGCCCCATATGCGGCAGCAGCCAACGCTCCTCTCTACATGTTCGCTCACATTCAGTGGTGGTGTACATGTGGCAGAGCTCTAGGTCCTTTCTAATACTTCTTTATTGTGTAGGCTTCTTTCTGTACTTGCCTATGATTCGCATAGTGGAAAATGTGGAAGTAGAAGTGAAGTTTCAAGAGGAAACCAGGAAAATTACTCTGGAAACCGTGTGTTATGTGGGAAGTATTTTCATGGTGACCTTGCTGGAAGGGAGCATAACCACAGCTGTTAGTGACATGGCACACTTCGGTCCCAGACCAGCTGTCTGCAAAATGTGGCCGCAGCCCTCCCCTGTGTGAGCCAGGGAGGGGGCTGGTTCTAAGTGCAGCGTGCTGCTGGGCAGAGACCCCCGCAGTGATATAACTTCTCCACCAAGTGTGTGACTTTTATGTTATCTTCAAGTATTAAAAGCTATGTTGTATTTTCCAACAATAACTTCATACATGGTTTGTCTTCCATTAGTTCCACTTTGTGATGTTATGCTGCACTTTGAAGCTTCACTGAAAGAAAGTGTTACCTCTGAATTTCAGTTTCAAAGTCCTGGATCCTAGTGTTCTTGTATTCAATTCTAAAACTCGTCAGCCACATAGGAATAATTATCGTAAAGCGTTAAAAAGAAAGGTAGTATTGTTAACCCGGAGAGATCTTATTTTCAAGAGCACAGAAAAAAGAACCAGAGCTTACAGATGAGAGAGTTTCCCTGTTTTCTGTCTCATTCTCAGCGTTGGTGAACTGCCTCACTTTGTGGGGCTGTGTGTCACCGGGTGACAATTGTCCAAAGACATTGACCGTTAGAGACTCCACACAGATAGTTTTCCTTGGGTGGAGCATTCTACTTTAGACTGAATTTGTTGGTCTTCTGAAGACCTGGATTCTTGATTCACATTTGCTGTTCTGGTCTTCACTCCTGGAGTCCTGGGAGGCAAGCTGTGCTTTGGTCCAGTCCTGCCTGGGTCTTTCCTGAGCCTGGTGGTACCCGAACCCGAGTACCTGCCACCTGGGCGTTCACTGTCCACTAAGGCCTGCCATGGATCTCCATGACAGCCTCAGAAGCTGGGGTGTTCAGAGGTAGGCGCGGGTGTATCATTTCTTGAAATCCGTAGGCAAGTTTGAGAATGATGCTCGATTACTTGACTTTGTTGTGTCAAATCTGTGTTAAGGAAGAAACGTTGTTTGTTATCTAGACATTGCCTCTTGTAAGGGCCTTAGCACTTTCTCAGACTTTGTAACTTTATTTAGAAACACCCACAGCCAAAGCAGCAGCAGCGGCCGTGGATCCGTGGATGAAGACGGGGACACGCAAAGCCACATCTTATTTATGAGGGAAGCGTTTTCTGTCTGAAACAGAAGTCAAAGCTCCATAAAGGAAACATTCTAGAACTCAGAAGATGTTATTATTGTTATTATTAAACTTCTTTCACTTGAGATAATTGGCATTTTTTTAAATTATTAAAGTCTGTGTGCCTGGGATGGACGAAAAGAGATTCAATGCACTGTCCAAAATTAGACATAAGATCCTTACATAAAACTGTGGACTTGCCTGTCCTGAAAACAGAATTTTCCTACTTGATATGCAAATTTCAAAGCCAAAACTAAAGAAGCAGTCTATAGAAATCGAGTGAAATAAACTATATTAGTACAGTAATAGTTCTTCTGTCTATGTCCATAAGCAGAGAAGTTTGCCTTATATTAATATGGGGAGTTAATTTCAAAACAGAATATTTTTAATGAAAAATATTTCTGGTTTCTGTCCAGGTTAATGAAATATGAACTATTACTTGCCTTTAGTTGAAACATCCGGCTTTCCGTCTGTTTGAGTCCCCGTTTTACTAGAGTAAGCAGCAGGATGCTATGATTGCCAGAGACCCACACCTCCGCATTTAAAAGGGACCGATGGAAATGCATTTGCATAATGTAAATAACACTTCTCAAACCAACCACTCTCCTGGGCTTGCATTATATTGACATATTAATGTCATATATGCAGAGAAAATAAGTCGTCCCCATGTATTTGCTTTTGTCTACTCTGAAATGCTTATTCTAGTAGTTTCATGTTAAGTAGAACTGATTTCTCTCATTTATGATTTCTCTTAATACCAAATTGTTAAATGGAGCCAAGCAAATTGTTTAATGTTGTCATTTTTAAAAAGTGTTTTCCCAAAGCACGTTACAGAAATATTGCTGAAAAAGACAATTCAGGGGTAAAGTCAGCAGTTGCCATTATACCGCCTACTGTGTGCAGCACCTGTCAGGAGTCACTAAACTCCTTCCTGCTTCCGTGCGTCTTTCTGGCAGGACTGCCCTTTCCTCATCTTAGTTGTGCCGTCGCTGCTCGTGTGGCAGGGCCCGTCACGGTGCTGTGGAAAAGCAGAGGCTTTGAGGCCCAGCAGAATGCATTGTTTCTGAGTTCCAGTCCCTGTGCCCATCTCACCAGGGGACCTTGGGAAAGTAGCTTAACTCCCAGGTCTTCGGTGTTCACATCTGCAAAACTAACGCCATAAATACTCACCTCACATGGATTTTGTGAGCATTAGACGAAATAGAAAGCACCAAGTACGCACCTGATGCAGAGGAGGCGTTGAATTACTTTCATTTTGAGTCATTCAACCAACACTGTACTATTTATAATCACAGCTTGCTGTAAAGCAGCAGACCCAGGCAGAGATTGGTCCCCACTAGATCTGCCGGCGCTCCCACATTGTCCCTGCTGTATCCTCAGTGCCATGTGCTCTACCCTCAGTCACAGTCAGCCGCGGAGCAAGAGCAAGAAAGCAGCCAGTGGGCGGGGGGGGGGGGGGGGGGGGGGGGGGGGGGGGGGGGGGGGGGGGGGGGGGGGGGGGGGGGGCGAGGAGGGCCTGGCCCAGCCCTCTTGGCCTGCTGGACCCTTAACCTAGTGCTCATGTCGGAGCTCACGGTCCAGAGAGCTTCCCCAGGAAGACCTGGAGGGGCTCTTTCACTGGAGGAGAACTTACGTACTGTAAGACTTGAGATTGATGACCTCACTCTGTGGACAAGAACTGTAGACTGATGACTACATATTATTGTATTTATAAGTACTCACCCTAACTGTAAATATGTGCCCTAAAACTATAAAAAGATATAAACTAGCAGTTCTCCTCCCCGAGGAAGTGGTGAAAACATTTAGTTAACAGGTGTGGCAGGATGAATCATCTCTGCTAAGGTCTGGGGATAGGTTTTCTTCCTGCCTTCTCTGAGTTCCACTGGTTGTTTACTGTTGTGCTTACCTTCTCTAAGGCTGGCTCCCTCCAGAATACTCTCCGTACGGTCTGCAAATGCCTGCTGCTGTTTACTTCCAAACCGGAGAGGAACGGCTTTTCACTGGGTTTGCATTCTCCACCCGGGTGTGTTCGCCACCTTCATATTTTATATACCACTCGTAAATAAGGGGTGGAGATGTATTCAAGTCCAAGCCACAAACAGAGCGTCCTCACGACACCATGACACCACCAGTCACCACCCCTGCATCGCTGGTGGATTAAATATCCCATCCTCCTACTCAGGGGTGTTTAACTTGGTCACACCCAGTAACATGAGAGCTCCAGTGGCAATTCTGGGTTTTGTTATGATTATTGTTTGCTCATAGTCCTGGGTCAGCAACTATCCTTTATTCATTCATAGCACTTAATTCAGGGTCCCACACTCAGAGGGCCTCCGTAAATGATTGTCCCAAGAATAAAGGATTATAGAACACAGGAGGTGGGCAAGCTTCTCCCTCCAGACCCTTGAGCTGAATGTGCTTTCCTTAAGCCTTACATGTTTTTTTATTGCTGAAAGGTGCCTAACTATGCAACCTTTGGTGAAACCTTTATACCAGAAGATGCTTCTAAGAATAATAATGTGACTTGTTGTTTCTCAGCTTCATCACACCAGGCTTTTCAAATAACACCAAAATTAGTAATGGATGTTTGAATCCTTGCCAGTGAGCATATGAAGGGAAGGCACACTCATTCAGCTAGCCTGGGGCTTACCAGAAAGTGCTCTGCCACGCCCCCTGGATAAATGGGGAGTCCGCTGTCTCATCTGTTTGCAAGTGTCTTCACTGTGCAGTCACATACATCCTCCCATTTAATCCTTACAACATCATGAAGGTAGGGTCTTTTATTAAACTCATTTTATAGGTAAGGAAGTTGTGGCTCAGTGATGTTTAATATGAGGCTGACAAAGCTAATGAACAGCAGAACCAGGATTCGAACCCGTATAGATCCATGCTCTTTCTGCCCCCTACCACCCCCAGTAAAAATGTGTTTTGACCACCTTTTCCCCCCAAGTCAGTCATCTGTATGCATGAGCCTATGCTTCTTACTGCTGTTTTGTTCTGCCCTCCCTCTGCTATTGCCCCTGTGCTCCCTGTCTGCTCGATGACCAGGTTCATTTCATTTTTCTCCTTTTTCCTATTTGAGTGCTCGAGGCTCAGTTGGCCAGTTCTTTGACACTGAGCTGCGGCAGCCATCATCCTCGCTTGCAGAGGTCCTTCTTCATCTCTCTCAATTGGCTTGACATCAAAGCTGAAAAAGGTTACTGATGACGGTATGAGCCTTTTCAGTATGCAAGTGATGTCATGGTACAGATGACTTTATATCGGTGTAATCGAGTTCTTAAGTATTCATTTTTATCATTGCCTGTTCAATATGTCAAGCTGTAAAATAGACTATTTTAATTTACAGGCATGACTCAGACTTTAAGAGTGAATGTGAAAATCATGAATTCTAAAGTGCAAGCTCTTCCAGTAGGCTGTGGGCTTTTTGAAGGTAGGGGCCATATCCTGTAGGTCCCTGTGCCCCAGATCCCGCTCTGGGCGATGGATGAAGGCATCACTGAGCGGCTGCATTGGCCTTAAACCTTTTGGTGTTTACTCTCATTTTCTTAGAACAGTGGACAAGTTGATAAATGCTGTGTGAGTCATTTTAAGAATCTGGTACACTTCTTGAGAGGCATGTTGATTATGCTTCGGTTTAAATAAGTGTAACTAATAAAAATATGGTGTTCTTGCTTTGAATTATACAAATAATACAACCCACGTATATTTGGTTCCTATCAAAGAATTTATTGTAGCAGTTAGTGATAAATACTGTAAAGAAAAATGGCAGAATTTAAAGGAATAGAGAATGATGGATTAGTATTTGTTATTTAAAATAAAATGGTCATGTGAAATAGATGAGTAATATAATAGTGCAAAATACTTGGGCATTGAAATAGAAAAAGTTGAAATCTGTGCTTAAGGCAGGCATCATAATTGTTCACATTTGTGCTATGAGAACTGAATCTGGCTATCCTACTTACATAGTGATTTTAGGGCCAAAAAGATTACTTCAAACAGATCTTTGCCAACATTTTGGTGTGTAAAATAATTGGTCAACTATGTCCTGATCCTTTTTTTTTTTTTAATTCAAGATTGGCTGTTAATGTAAGCACATGGAATTTGGAATAAGAACTCAAAATTGGATCTTTTATTTATTTTTTTTCAAAATGTGATCTGTTAAAATCATTGATAGGAACATTTAAAATATGAGTTTGAGTGATATCATTAGTGATGCATTAAATAAATGCTGTTTTTTTGACCATCATGGTAAGTTTCAAACTAATTTTTGGATGAAGGCATTTTAGCTTAAATGGGTAGGGTGTGTAGGTGGTAGAGCTTTCATAAGATGAAGTTGAAGGTTTTGTTAAAATGAATGGCTGAAAATATAATTTGAAACACAGGTCAGATGTGTGTACATACTGATTTGTAGCTTTTCGTATGGACACAAACTCCATTCAGTATTGACTCAAGGTTCAAATCCAGTGCTGTACAAGCCTGTGTCTGAGACATGATACTCACGGTCTACTTAAATCATTTCATGGGATGCATGATCTTTCATTTCTCCCACACACATTTGAACGGAGTAGTGGGAAGGCTGAGAAAAGAGCACCTGGCCGCAGCCCCTCGGCCTGTTCACAGAGGAGAGCCCCATGCACCCGCGTAGACCGGCCTGCCCTTGTCCGGTGTGTGATCCCGTGTCTGGGTGTTCCCTTTGCAGATGATCCAGTCCCTCAAGGCAGTGATTGAAAATGCAGATGCTGTGTATGAAAAGATTGTACACTGTCAGAAGGCAGGTAAGTGGACGTTTGTTTCTTCTCTTTAAAATAAAATTAGTAGCACCGTATCTTTTGCTTCTTAAACTACTTTCTCTTTTGACACTATAGCCAGGAAATCAGTTATAAAAATTATTTTTTCATGGCTAAAGAAAATACGAATTCACTACTTCCCAAGCCTGGATAACAAACTCACCTGGGGGAAGCTTTTAACATATATTGACATCTAGGGGCGCCTGCGTGGCTCAGTCGGTTAGGCATCCAACTCTTGATTTCAGCTCAGATCATGATCTCATGGTTCACGAGTGTGAGCCCTGCATGAGGCTCCACACTGACCCTGCAGAGCCTGCTTGAGAGTCTCTGTCTTCCTCTCTCTGTCTGCCCCTCCCTCACTCCTGCTGTCTCTGTCTCTCTCAAAATAAATACATTAAAAATAATAATAAATAAATATAAAAATAAAATATATTGACATCAGTCTGGGATGTGGTCAAAAAACTCAAAGCCGTTAGAAGCTTCCAGGTGTTTCTAGTAAGCAGCCAAGATGGAGAGCCCCTGCACTGACCCCCTCCTCACCGTCCCCGGTGCTGGTCCCCCATGACCTTCCAGTGCACGGTGAGAAAGGTGAGGGAGGCTTGCGCAGAGAGGGAATGAGTACTTAGAGAGTGAGCACCAGGTACAGCCTCTTGACACCTTTTTAATGCACTGGCATTTTCAAATGCTGAGGAATTCATCAATTTAACATCAAAATGTTATACTAGATTTTAAAATGCTACCATCTAATTAATTTTAGCTGAGATAATACCCAAAACGCAAGTGTCCTGCATTGTAATAAGAATAGACAAAATGGAATTCTTTCAATTTTCAAGTTGTGTGAGAATGTCATTTTAGAAGATTTATAATGCATAAATAAGAATATCTGTCTTTAATTTCTAAGGCTTCTGATTGCTTTTTTTTAATACTTTTTTCTTTAACTTTATTTGTTTATTCTTTGTATCTATGCACCCAGCATGGGGCTTCAACTCATTACCCTAAAGTCAAGAGTCCCATCTCTTTTGACAGAGCCAGCCAGGTTTCCCTGGTTGCTGTTCTTTAAAATCAGGTGACCGTAAGTATCACCTAGCCTGAAAAAAAGATTCTTATCTCAGAAATGAACTCGTTAAAAATAGATCAAAGACAAATATATATGTGACCATTTTCTTTTTTTTGGTGTTTATTGAAGGAATATTCATATTAGGGACTAATCAACAGATGAAAATCCTCGTCTTGTTTTACTCATCTTGTTAGCAAAATATTATGAGCCAAGTGATCTTTCTCCTCCAAGTCCTTTCTGGGCTGATATTCCCCGCAACCACAACTAAAACGAGATACGTCAAACACCGTTTTTATCCTGCCACTGTTTTACATAAAGTCATCCAGTAGCTGACTAGAGTCTGTTGAGTCAGATCTAAACTTCTAAGTTAACTGTGCAACGTTGTCTACCAACTGGCCAGCCCCTTTTGCCATTATTATATGAAAGTTGTTAATTAAATCATCTGTTCATTCATTTAGTAAATATGTTTTGGACTTACACTATGCCGAAGGCACTTGTAAGAGCTATCGTGTATAAAAATATTAAAAAATAAGATTGGTTTTTGCCTTCTAGAACCTTCCAGTCAAGTGGGAGATATGAACGTAATCACACATACTCAAACGTATTGAGTACGTACTCTGTTTTACTCAGGAGTGTGAACTTGGTTTTTGGGGCAGTGGGGAGCGATTGGTTTTTGAACAGAGAAGGAGAGAAATGGAGTCTAAGGTGATGGTCACAATAGCTGTATGTCGAGTTATGGGCAGAACCCCACTGGGAAGCTGTTAGGGGCAGTGAGAAGTGCTGGAAGTGACGGTCTGCCTCCCGCCTGGCCTTTGGGCTGCCCTTCCCCACATCCTGCGTGTTTCTTCTTAGCTAGATTTTCACAAGCCACTGCTCTGGTAAGACTTCTCTCTCCCTCCTCTCTGCCGATCTGCATGTTTCTTCTTTTTGTCTCAGCAGGCTTCCAGGAGACCTTTCGTGATCGCAGGCATTACACTTCCTGACCATTCTAGGCAGCCTTCAAAATGGGTTTGGTTTAGCTGGCAGTTTCAGTTGCTGTGTATTTTACTAATGTATTCCGTCTTCTAAACCTGGTAGTAACCTGCTAATGCACAGGTTTGCATACTGAGTTACTCTGTATTTTACCCATGGCTCCTGTTTTAATATTTTGCACAGAGCAGTCACTGGAATACTAACTGACTAAATGTGATTTGACTTGTATTAAGGATTTGATTCTCCTAAGCACATGTGTTACTGTAAGAATTGTGGACTGTTAAAATTTGACACTACATTTATCAGGAAAAAAAACCCTACTTATTGACAATTTGAGTGATTGTCAATTTTTTGCAGCTTTATCAGTTTATGAAATTTGCTAATCTCTAGCGTAATGCAGCTTTCTGTTGTTCTGTTTCATTTCAGTGAGGGATATATTTGCTTGTATTTAAAGAGCTGAAGTGTCTTGTCTATTAAGAATTTTGCTCAGAAGGCAAAAAAGAATAACCACTGTGTAATGGTTGGTGTTGCTCTCTGTTTGAAGATCTTGAGAAGCACATAACGATTATCTTTTGGTTTCACAGTTAGTGCTGAACGCCTCCACAGCCCTTCTGTTATCCCAAGTGCTTATTTTAGAGTCCTTGATCTTTTGTTTCTCATGTTTACAGTTATCGGAAGGACATATAGTCATTAGTCATATGAAGAATTGCTAATTTGTATGGGGCTCACAAACATTTGCATGAGATTTTACTTCTGATAAATAATTGCTATTCTACTTACAGAACTTTAATCCAGCAATGACAGAATGAAGGTACAGGTACCAAATTGCTGTAAGAGAGGATTATTTTAGAAGCATCTCAAACTTCTAAACACAAACTTCTATTCTTACTAAACGAGCCTTCATTAAAACAGCTAAGTGAAAGTAAGGAGTCACACTGCCACCTCCAGCCACATGTTCAAAAGTGTGACCAGTTTGGGCATGATCAGACTCCCGGCTGTGGGATTGGTTTTTTGGGGGATCTAGAAATGTATGTTGCTGGTGGTGTTCTTAGGAAGAGGGAGGGAGGCAGGAGAAGAATGCTGAGAAGTAAAGACTCCCAGCCAAGGGGGGCTAGGAACCTGCAGGCCCCGGCAGGCAGGTGACCCAAAGAGACCCCGGGGAGGATGGAGGGGATGACCAGGTGACGGGCAGTTGGGGGCAGCCTGCAGAACCTACTCTTTTAAGAGGAGGGTATGGCATCCCAGTGGGGTCGGAAGGTTGAAGGGAAATCTTAATAAGAAAGCCATGGCCCTAGAAATAGGAAAGGTCCACTGACAAGGTGAAGAGGAAGCTATTAAAGACGAGACAGGGAGTAAGGAGGGGAGGAGTAGGAGGGACAGGAATCCAGTACAACAGAGAAACACTTGACCTTAGAAAGAGGGATGGATGCCTTTTCTTCCTAGACACTGCGGAAAGCTGTGCGGTTTAGAGAAATTCTGAGGGGACCACTGCTCTGAGGGGATCGTAGTGTCACAGGAGGGCACCAGCTCCAGGAGTGAGGAGGTGAAAGAGCGGTCTGCGGATGGGCCAGAGGGCAGGGGCACTCTGTCGGAGTCCAGCGCTCCAGTGCCATCGGAGGGTCCAGTGAAATGTCGGACGGTGCAGGGGTGGTGTGGGGCAAGTGGGTCTGGGCCGACGCATGAGCAACAGAGACGGGTCAGTCATAAGTGGCATCGCGGTACAAGCGTGAGTGTGTGTAAATCCGTGAGCACAGGCAAACACACCTCACACACACCAAATCGAACCCGTGCTTGTTCTTCCGAGAAGTAGCAGAGTAGGAGATTGGAGGGGAGCTTCTGAACAGGAATCTGCAGAGGGGACGCTTCCTAAAGGTTCTTCTTTAAAAGGTTTACAAAAGGTGATGAGAGGGTAGCCAGATTCTCTCTGGGGAAAAGTCTGTTTCGCTGTGTAATGTCTATCTCTTTCTCTGTCCTGGCCCAAAATGGCAGCCTGTCTTTGAGTTTTAATTTCGCCTTTTAGTCACTGCATTGATCCACTACATAAAAGATAGGAAGATGTTATAGAAGGAAACCCAAACTGCTTTGCTTCAGTGAGTTGGATGTTTTTATCTGGTGAATTTAAATGGAAAATAATTAGCTCTCTGGAAAGGAAAAAGAAGTCAGTGACATACTTCTTGGTAAAGATGATATATTAACACATGCATTTAATCTCCACTCCCTTCTGAGCCTCATTAAAATGACAGTAAGGAATTTTTGGTTTTCCTGTTGCTTTTTTTTTTTTTTTTTAAGGCATACACCCATAAGGACAAAGAAAATGGGAGGAACAAAATTTTGGAAAGTGAAGAACACCTGAACAAGTGATAACTGACTTAGGTGATGCAGGAAAGCTGACTCTGAGCCTGGCAGTGGGGTGCTTGACGAGCAGTCTGACTCACACTGCGGGCCGCCCCCCACCCGCTCAGAACGGGTGGCAGCAGGGGCCTCGGGAAGTTGGGGTACAGGTAGGGATCAAAGAGAGATCTGTCCGAAAGCTGGATTAAGGAGCAGTCAGACTCCAAATGGCTTGGAGACTACATGTGTCCTGACAGTGGAAACATTAAAATAGCAACATTTTCATCCTTCATTTGGGGAATTAAATAAGTAATGCTCAGGGAAAAAAAAAAACCCTAAGCAATGTAAGCATTACTTAGAAATATGGACATAATCACTAAAATAGGAAACACAACCTCAGGGATCAGGGTGAATATAACTGCTTCTGAAAAGGGGAAATTGGTGACAACTAATTTGCTTTTTAAACTATGTACATAATTCTGATACAGATTAATAATAAATTTAAATTTAATTTAAATGGTTAAAAATAAAAAGGAACAAAGGCATCAAGGACCCGAAGCTGCCACAGGACTCCCGGACTGAGGACATCCCCGCCACACTCAGCAAGACTTGGGCACAATGTTGAGTGGTTGGGTGAGGTTTCTGCCAAGGACCCCAGCCGGCACTGTGGCATCTTGGGCGGGCCCAGGGCCCAGGTGGCGTCTATGCGCCCGAGGGTGGGGGGTGGGGAGGGGGCTGTAGCCTCTTCCTCTCCTGCCAGGAGACTTGGTTCTGCCCACTTTCTGAAGGACGGGGGGAGGGGGGGGGGCGAAGATCAGGCTCCAGATGAGAGACACCCCAGCCCACCCCAGGCCTATTGAAATAGAAGCTCCTTTTCTAAAAGCTCTAAGGGTTTTGCATGCATGACAGGGTTGCTTCATTACCAAGTAAAGGGGGATAGACCGTAACTTTCCCAATAAATGAAAGCTTTCATGACCCTTTGTTTCAGTCCTCTTAATGGGACACTTTCTATAATAGATTCTGTGCATCCCCACTTCCTTAGATCTGGTTTGCCGAACATAATTTGAACTTTGATGACTGAAGGTCATCTTGAGGGGCATCTGTTACTATCTTGCAGTTTATTAATGGCAGTTGCCCCGGGAGCCTGTACGTCCTGGAGGACCCTGCAGACCCCGCACCTGCTCTGCCTGCTCAGATCTCTTTCCAGTGGTAATGGTTTATTCCATCTACTTCCATGCAATCCTCACTTCCTGCCGCGAATTTGTACTGTGTCTTCGACTGCCTATTTGTCTACTGCTCTTTCTTTCCTTTCCGACTTGCTGCTGCCAGTCTGCTGAGGAGTTGGCATCTCCTGTGGCTGAGCTTGATTTGTCTCCCTAACAGCGGGTGAGAACCTGACACACTCCCACATGGAGAGAACAGGCAGAGCGTCGGGCCACACCTACGCGTCCTGGAACTGATGCTCAGAGACCTTTTTTATTTTGCAAACTCCTTGGGTGTCTGTGTGTTCCTGGGAGCTGGGGTTACCAGATAAGCAAGCTGTCACCACCCGTCACCTGCTTTACTCACATCGGTGTCTTACCCAACACAGTAAGCATAAAAGCATCTATAAAATTTATTCTGAAAGCACCTCTGCGTGAGAAAGTTTGCAAAAGGAAGTCTGAGTCTATAACTTTTGTTTTCGTTTATGTTGGGATGTTTCTGAGTTGTGTCTGACAGAAGTTAGAGGTTCTTTCCTGGGGATCCAGAGACCGTGTTCTTGTGGCCTCTGTTCAGCATCTTGCTGTGTGATATTAGGTTAGTCACTACCCCTCTCTGCCTCATTTTTCTCCTTCTGAGTGACATTGGGTTATATGATTTCCTCCTGGCCCCATGGGTTCTAAAATGCCGTGACCTAAGACCAGTTGTCTAATTAGCAATTTTGGAATGGCCTGGTTACAGTTACTTAAAAAGATTATAAGTTTAAACAAGCAATCCCATCCAATGGCATGAGGATACTTAAATTGTAGCCCATCAGCATGAGTTTCAAGGGGGAAAGTTAATGCCTGACTTTGAAGGTGAAGAGTGACCTCTCCGGTGGTGAGGCACAGACCTGCCTAGAGTCAGACCCCAGCGGTCCTTCAGGACCCTCAGCATCCGTGCTCCTACAGAACGGGTGTTGAATTGCCAGTTCCTTCCCCAGGCACGTCAGCTAACTCACAGTTAGTGGAGCCATGGAGAGCCAAGAAGTAGCAAGGTCTTCTGTAGCAGGCCAGTCTGCCCAACCTGCCCTTTTGTTCCCCCAAAAGGTGCCTTCATTCCTAATCACAAAGGTGACAACTAGGCTAACTCAGGGCGAAAATTCAAAAATAAGTAACTGGTCTCTAGAGCGTGCTGCGTCACCACACCCCTCCCATCTCCTGTACCCATCACCCCATCCCGTTTTATGATTCCCACATCAACCATCACACCAACAGTGTTTCTCCTAAATGTAGCCGGAATCTCCTGGGGATGCTGGTTTAAAATGCCATTCCTTTGCATCACCCCCAGTATTGAACCTTTGGGGATGGAACTCAGGAATTTGCAATTGAATGAGCATGTTCAGGTTTTCAGATCCTCTCTTTAGAGAGTGGAGCACAGCAGCCCCCCTTTGGTGTTCATGCTCAACTCTGAGCCCCTCTGGCCCTCAAGGGGACAAGAACTGCTCTAGATGGAAATGCAGCCTTGCTCGAGGGATTGGGAGGCAGCCAAACTGTCTTTCTTCCTGACATACCTTCATTGGGGAACTCCCCCACAAAGGAAGGGGAGGAAATTTGGGAGGGTGTGCTTGACCTTCCGGGGATACCTGTCCTGTGAGCAAATCCGAAGCTGTGCTTTCTTGTCTCCTCTTCCTCCCTCCTTCCTCTGGGCACTCACAGTCTCTGAAAGCATCACTTGTCATTTAAACAGTGACTGTCAGGGTCTTCTCAGCAAATGCTCTGCTGGAGAGGGGTCAGGCTGCTTTAGCTCTGCACTCCCCTACACATGTTTTTGTTATTATTCTGTTATACTTGTTTCTCGAAGTTGAGAAAAACTGCATTCAAGTAAAATCCACAGATAACTCATCCTTCTCAAATACCAGAAGTTTATTTATATCTATGTAATATATGTAGGTATACACACACACACACACACACACACACACACACACGCACATGCACACGCACATGCACACCCCTAATAGGTAGCCTTGGGTCTAAACTAAACAGCCAAGATGATCTCTAAGGCTTTTCCACCTCTCAAATTTTATAGTCTTCAAGTCCTATAATATAAATAAGAGATTGTAGTAGATAAAAATGAACAAATGAATTCTAAGAATGTGTAAACAATATCTAAAGGTAAATCTTATAAGAATAAGGAATTTGAGTTGACTTTAATTAACCTGTATTCTTCCATTACAGGTTAGTCAGCACTGTGTCAAAAATATGAGAGAAAGCGCAGTTATGCATTTGTAGAATGCCTTCAGTGGCAAGATGTACTAATTACTTACTGAAAATACAAACAACAACAACAACAAACAAACAGGGAAAGGTCTGTACTATCATTGTGAGTTATGAGCCACGACCAAACATATGTGTACATAATAGGTACAAATGAAGTTTGAAGAAAGGAGAAAGCCCAGAAGATTTTGTTGGCAGGGAAAGAGGTGGGCTCGCACCAGGGCGTAGGGGAAGCAGGATCAATGTCGGGAGAGCAGGGCTTTTTAGGTCGGCCAGAGTGGAGAAGGCCTCATTATCAAGATGCCCTTTCTGTACACGTGGCATGTATTGTCCTGGCTGAAGGAAGATATTTGCTTCAGGAAGCAGCAGAAAGTAGGATTAGAAATACAGGTTGCTTCAAATGATGGAAGCCTTTTAATTCAAGGATCAAATATTTGGGGTTGACTTTCTAGGCCACCATTTCTCAAAGGTTGATTCAAGGAACATCCTCCCTGGGCAAAGGATCTCATCATCAAATTTTCATAACAAAACTTACTAACATAACAAAATCTCCCCTTTGGAGATTCTCAGTACACATCAGTGTACTAAATACCCTCCAGTTTAACTCAGCATTTCCAGAACGTACATGGTTATAAAGCCCTTGTTTCAAGTTCTGTCAATGTCTTGAACAATTTAGGAAAGTGGTTTAGGTCGTGGGCACTAAGTCGTTTAGGACAGGCTTGGTGACTCTCAGATTGAGTCTTCTCTGTCTTTTGCTGCCCATGTTCAGATGCTCCTTCCAGCAATGGGATGTGGACACTTGCAATGTCAGCACAGGAAATAGTTGATTGTGAAGGTCTGTTTCAGGTTTGGTGAGCATGATCACAGGGGGACGGTGTCTTAGTCTGTTCGTGCTGCTGTAACAGATGCCACAGACTGGACAGGTTATAAATGACAGAAATAGGTTTCTCCCAGGTCTGGAGGCTAGAAAGGCTAGGATTATGGTGCCAGCAGATTTCATAGGGTGGTGAGGGAGGGCCCACTTCCTGGTTCATAAATGGTATGTTCTTGCTATGTCCTCAATGTGGAGGGAGGGTCTAGGGAACTCTCTGGAGACCATTTTATAAAGACACAAATCATATTCATGAGGACTCCACCCTCATGGCCTAAGCACCTCCCCAAAGTTCCATTCTGGGCATTAGAATTGCAAAGTATAAATTTAGAGGGGGAGGCAGACATTCAGACCATAGTAGATGGTCAAATGGAAATAGCTAGTAAGTGGTTGAAGCAACTACAGTGACGCTTGGGATGGAGTCAGGCTTACACATAGAATCGGTGTCATCCCAATGGAAATATTACTTGCTTGGACTAGTTCTCTACGGAAAAAAGTGTTGGGAGGAAATACTAGAAGTCCTGAGAGATGATTATGAATCTATAATTCAGAACTATTGGTTTTACTTTAGCCTCCAATCATAAAAGCATTCCTACTACCGTATAGTTTACTTACTGTGTTTTCTTACAACCCGAATATAAACTCCTTGAGGGCAGCAGCTTATTTATCACGTAGCCCGAATGCCAACAACGGTGCCTCAGCACTCAGCAAACATATGCAGAATTGAATTGAACACTGAGTGCTGCACTTGTTCACCAGACATGTATGAGGTCCTTACTCCCAGCATGACAGAAGCAGGGAGTCCGCTTCCCTTACCCCGGAGGGGCTCCAGGTGAAGTGTGGGGACACAGGCATGTGAAGAGAGCCCCGCCGCACAGCACCTTCCATGCAGAGCAGGAGTGGAGTCCGGTGTGTCTGGGAACAAGGCAGGTGGGGACAGGAATTCCAGGCAGGGAGCACACACAGGGTGACGCAGGAAGGCCCCCGCCAGCTGTGACCACGGCAAAGACGGGGGCAGCAAGTGAGGCTGGAGATACAGACAGGAACCCACACAAACCCAGAAGCTTTCACGTAACGTTGGACAACAATGACGACGATGACAGCAAACTTGATGGAAGAGACTCATGGAAAGAATTCTATAGGGCAGAAACTATCAGGAGCAAAGTTGCAACAAGAACTACAAACTGAGAATCAATGTCAGCAGTACATGTCAGAAAGGGCTCATCTCCCTAATATGAGGGACCCCTAAAATCAGTAAGAAAAAGGCCAACAATCCTATATTCTTTGCTAAGAGAATATGGACACAGTTTACAGTAAGAGAATTCAAAAGACTAAGACAAAATGAAAAGATGTTCAACCTCATTCATCAGAGATACAAACCTGTTCCAAAAGGTTTAAGTCCCTACATTCGTGATGCTGAAATCCAGTTGCAAAAGACAGACAATAAACAAAAGGCAAATAAGTAAAACATTAAGGTGACAGGCAGTGAGTGTTTTGGAAACAGCAAGGTCCAGAGTGTGCAGAGGGTGGCTCATGTCAATAAAGTGCTCCCAGAAGACCCCAGCGACTTGGGATGGAATTGGAGGTGGAGGGCAAGCCTTCCAAACATCGGGAAGAGGGATGATCCCAGGAAAGGGACTACAGAGGCACAGGCCTTGATGTGAGAGCATTGAATGTATCAGAGCAGGAATCAGCAGGCCACGGAGGGGCGGGGAGGGGTTCCGTAGGAGGCAGTGTCAACAATGAATGAAGTTAGCAGTAGGCTGGACACAGCGGCTGGCTTTGTTCTCAGTGAGCTGAGAGGTCTTTCCCTGGTCTGCACAGAGGCGTGGCTGCGGTGGATCACTTGAGGATGGGGCCAGGCGGCCGGCGCAGTGGCTGCAAGACCACTCAGGAGGCTTTCGCAGCAATCCAGCCCACTCTGTGGTTGTGGTTTGGCAGGTGGTGGTTGGGGAGAAGGAGATACGAGATTCTGGATATGTCAGGATTCGTGGTAGATTGGGTGTGGCTTAGGAGGGAAGGGAAATCAGTACGACTGCAAGATTTGGGGCTGGAGAGAGAACATTGCCCTTCACTGAGGTGGGGGCACTGGGGAGGGGAGGCTTGAGAGGGAAGGCCAGGGGCTTGTTTAGACACGTTAAGTTTGATATGCCTAGTTGGAAAGTTCAGGTGAGAGGTCCAGATCAGAGGTAGTGAGTTTGGAATCCATAAGTGCAAAGGTGGACTTTTGTATCTGGAGACCAACATCATCTAAGAAGTGACTGTGGGTGGAGAAGATGGAGCCCTGGCCCTCCGACATTTAGATGTCAGGGAGGAGATGTGGAGGACCCAGCACAGGGTGTTAGGATGCAGCCAGGTGGTAGGAGGAGAGAGCTGTGATCTTCTGGAAGTTGAATGCATGAGGTATTTCAAGGAGATGCCACTTTTCATGCATCAGATCCAAATGTTTGTATCCAAGACCACAGAGTTACATCACACATGAGTCATGTTGGATTGGTGAGGACATAGGGGACACTGGTACCTGTCACAATGTTGGGGGGGCAGTCCACACCTAAGGAGGACCACATGGAATATATTTCAATTTACAGGTTACGTACACTTTGAACATGTAATTCCATTTTTTCACAGTTTATTCTACAGATATGATCACCTACATGGGGAAGGACAATATGTAAAGAACTTCGTTTGCAATACTGAGAACAAGCTAAATGTTATGCCCTATATATTCAGTAAGAGGCCCTTGTTAAATACATTCTGATAGATCTATAAAATGGAATTTTATGCTACCATAAGAAAATATAAAAAAATACAAGCCTGTATATATACCTTTACCTGCGCACATGCACAGACACACATACACACACACACACATCATATAGACATATATAAGGAAGATCTTACATATACATACAGGTTATTTATATATATGTGTGTATATATATATATATATAATGTATATTTTCAAAGGGAAGGCAACTGTGTGCTATTTGCTAATATTTGTTTTAAAAGGCGGGGTAGAAGAACAGGGCTCTGTGTGCTTGGGAGTGTGGCACTGTGTCTGGCAGGACATCTGAGGGGGGTGATAGCACTTGTCTGATGGGAGGGGGCAAGGAGACTGGGGGATGTGGAAAGAAAAGGTAATTCTCTGTATACAAGTTTACACTTTTTAAATTGCTAAGCCATCTGACTATATTATCTATTCAAAAATTAACTAAGAAGAGATATAAAAAGCAAGGGAGACAAGGACAGGGTAAAGTGACGTGGCCTGATGTGTTCTGGTGACAGTGCCAAACTGTGGTCGAGGAGAAGGATCCAACTTACAAGTTGCAATCCAGCAGAGATGTCCTAGGTCTAAAAAAAACCCCCCAAAAGCAAAAAAATGAATCTTTGAGTTTAACGGGGATAAAGAGGCCTTTTTACACCTCAGAGAAAGGAATGGGGAGGGTCCTGCTAAACACATCCTAGGCTCCTCTGACCCTACCCCAAGTGCGTCACGTGGCCGTGTGTTAGGATGGTGACATGGCACTTGCCTTCCACAAAGGACTGGAAGTTATGCAATTTCCTCTCACCTCGATTTACCCAGATGGAGCGGTCTGGCAGAGGAAGGAAAACCTCCCTCGTGCGATCCATTCACAAATTGTACTGCTGTGGATTTGGCATTCCGGGATCTTGTCATCCATCTGGGTTTCATGGATATATTTAAGAGACCTGGTTTTATCTCTTCCACCTCATGTGGAATGGGATTTAGCAGCTCAAAAATCCATCTTAAAATAATTTGGCTTTCGTTAATGCCAAGATTGGAAAGAAAGCCAAGGAGAAGAGACTACCAACTGGAACTGTATGAAAGATAATTAGGCATTTCCGTGTCTCCATGGGGATTACGGTGCAAACACCTGCATGTCAGCAGCACACACAAACTTCAGACCCCTGGGATTCGGGGACAGGCATATAGTTCACAATGCTGTGATTTTTAACAGGTGCGGCATGTAAATTAGTTGGAAAAATAATCCAATAACTGTATTTTGTTTTCAAGATACTCTGATGTTGTACCACAAGACATGTGCAGCCCGTGTTATGTTAAGGTATTTTTGATACTGTTGATAAATCATCCTCTTGAATGAGGTCTCAAATAGACCTGTGTTACATGAAATTCTGTCTTCCAGGAAGTATCTCACAACACCTAATATGGGAAATTTGAAATAAAATATAAATATATATTTCCTTCATCACTGTTGGACAGATTTTACCCTTTGCTTGTGGCTGGTTTCTATTTTCAACATATACAATTTTTTTTGCACTGGATATGTTTGTGATAAAAGAGCATTTTAGGGCAGCAAAATAAATTTTCAGTTGAAAGTCTAATCTTTAAGTATGTAAGTTTAAGATCAATATGTCTCTCCTAGGAGCATTTTTTTTTAATTATATTCATTTCTAAAAATATTTGGCCTTGTGCTACATGGTGTATTTTAGATTCCTATCACTTAGATCAGTAGAGAAAATCCCAACCAGAATGTTTGAAAGGTCATCTGCTTTCTGTTTGGCGAGAGGAAACAGCATTCATGTAGATCGAACCGGAAATGACGCCATGTTTTTGACCAAGTCTCCCTTCCTTTCTAAGCAAAAGCCTCTTTCTTCATGTCTTTGTATTTATTGCATATATCTTAAGGGTTTTTATTTTAATTTTACCTTTATTTTCATGGCTGTTTGGTTTTCGTCTAAGTTTATCAGTGTCGGGAAGCAGGGAACTCAGTGGAAGCCTCACAATATCCCCATTCTCTGCAGCTGTACTAATGTGCTCATCTGATTTAATTATGTCCTCCTGGAAAATTCAGTGTCAAGTATTCATTTTTATAAAACATGATACTTAATCTGTCAGCTTTACATTTTATTTTTGGCCATTAAGCTTTAAGCCCCTTCAAAAGGAAAATCTTTTAAATATTTAGGTTGTAAAGTATTTTGAAGTAATAATTGGAAAATTATGTGAAACCAGTAGCTACAGATATAAAAAAAAATCTTAGCTGTTTAGATTTTCAAGAGATGACATGGGAAGAAGTGACAACTTTCCAAAATGTAGTTTTTTTATGTAAAAAGCAAATCATGTGTTTTGTGTGGCCATACCAAGTTTTAAAATTTAATATGATAGCTATAAATTGAAAGATTAAATGATTTATGCAGTCCCCACCATGGACGCATGGCCCTGTTCTTTGTTCACATGGCATCTTCCATTCCCTTTCATCAGAAGTGAACTAAACTCTCATAGAAATGTATGCGTTTTCTATTTGTTCTGTCTCTGCTGTTTGATGACCAGCTATTCATTTTCTAAATTCTCAAGTTCATTACCACCAAGGTATTTGAGCAGATTTTCTTCTTGGTTAACATTCCTGAAGAAAAATAACTCACATCTTTTCTGTGGGAACAGAAACTTGGGGTCATGGAGTCAAGAACCTAATTGTAGGTTCTTTGGCACAGAGTATCCAAGGCTCAAAGACAGTCCTCTTGGCAAAAGAGTAGTCCCAGCAGGCCCAGCCAGGTCTGTGCATGAGACATGGCCACATGCTGCTCTCTGGACATCATTTCCCCTAGGCATCAGTCCATGTTTCCATGCACTTCACTGAATTTGTGTAACATATACTCACAGCCTTCAAACTTCACTGCCTTCAAACACACCATGCATTTTGACTCCTAAATAACATAGCTCATTGCAATTGTGTCGTGTGTCATACTTGACAAAGGGTGATTTACCTAGGTAGTATTGGTTTTCAAGTGAAGTGCACTAAAACTTAGAAAGATTTCCCTTTCTTTGGTCAGAATTAACTGTTACCTCTTGTCTTGCTTGGGTAGCAACATCCTGGTAGAATCAAGGAATGCTGTTCCCTTCCCTACCTTAAGAGTTGACCTAAATATCGTAAATGTTAGCCAGGCCACGCTTTATTTGAGGCTTTTATGATTCCATTTAGTGTAAATCAGACAGGTAAATGGAACATTACTAATAGAAAAAATACAGGATAATATGAACAACTACACATGGGTCTAAAATATACAAATTGAAGATAAAAATGTTGGCAGAGGACTTGGAAATATACAGTGAAATATGATTTGTTCCTAAAAACAAAAACAAACAAAAAATGAAACAAGCCCACTTCTTATTCCCTCATTACTATTGGGCTGGTTTCTGTTTTTGAACCTGAAGGTTGTTTTCACAGTAGGAGTTCTTGTCACTAAGCAGCGGTAGCGATGCAACCAAGAGCCTGTGACCTGTGCCTGCCTGGGAGCGAAGTCCACCAGCAGCACTCAGGCCACAGAAGCTGAGAGCGTGTTTTCTAAGATTATTAGAACTCTCTTGTCTTAAATCTGTAATTTAGAAACCTGCAGGTGTTGATTTTGCAGGTGGTCACAAAAGAAATGATTTCAGGATCAATAAATTGCTAATTATTTTCAGAAGCATACAGGTTTGTTTTTGTTTTTGTTTTACCTATAATTGATCAATGAGAAATTCCTTTAGGATTTAGTGTTTTAGAGCTGGGAAGCCCCTGGTCTCAGCCCCTGATGACCTAGGTAAAGACACGGTTCCCGCCGAAAGCTGACTTGGGGCACATCTCCCCCAGCCCGGATAGGGCTGTGCGGGCAGGTGGCCCTCCGTGGTGACTGCTGAGGGAGTGACAGCCGGAGATGGTTTGATGGCTCTCCTGCATCATCTTCTTATCCTTTCCAGAATACAAATGCCTCACTTAAGCCAAAAGCCTGCTGAGGGCTGCTTCTAAGCACTCCACCAATGCAAATGAACAGTGCCCGCCCCCCTACCCCCCTAGAGTGGAAGGACTTTCAGTCTAAAATACCAGTAATATAGACCAAAAGATAAAAGACACACTGCTAATTGGTAAACAAGGAATGTGCAAATATACTGCATAGTTATTTTGTGTGATTGCATGTCAGTTTGGTTAATAGTGTAGTTAATAAGGCGGCAGGACGTAGACCTAACCACTGTAGGAAGAACAGCTACCACAGGCGGCCAGGTCTTGTTTCTCAGCAAGGTCAGAGGAGGCGCGGGCAGCCTGAGGCCCAGCCCGCAGCCTCGGTGCAGTTGAGCCGTGCTGGGTGTTGGCATGCTCTGCGTCCCGGGCTCTGCCTGGTACATGTCTGCGGAGAACAGTTGAGCACACAGCCTGTCTTCGATCCGAGGCCAGCGTTCTCATTACCACATTTAGAACACGAAGACTAGCGGAGAGAAAGAGCAGGAGATGATGAAGGACTCCCTGTCCGCCTTGTTACCTAACTCTCCAATATAATTGCTTTCAATTTTATAGTAGCTTCGAGGGCAGTCAGCTCTACTGTGGGACACGTTACCTTCTCATTTCTATCTAGTCGCTTAAGTGAGAACACAGAATATGGACTTCCTCATGTTTTTGGAAATTTAAATTTGGCTTTTTAAATTTTACTTTATTTTGTAATATTAAACAATATAGCCCTAAATTACCAATTGTTTGTTACTTGTTCTGTAAAAATTTACAATCTAATACAGAGACCTGAGATGCCTACTAAATCTCCTGTGCCCAATGCATGTTTCCTAGTACAAATATCCTACTCTGGTGGTGTTTTTACAGGCTTTGTTTTGACATTGATATAAAAAGCACCAGTTGATATGTGTTCTCACATCATTCTAATGCTGTTGCCCCATTTGCTGTAGTGATGCTGCCGAACTCAGCCATCGTGTTCCAGAACAGAACGATCCACATTCCACTACGAAAGAGCTGTCAGGGAGTTGATACTCTAAGCACTGGTTCCCTTCCCTCAGTTTCCTCCCCATATCTGTAGAAGTCTGCAGGTTTTTACAGAACGATCAGTAATGGGTGTAAGTCATGGGTTTACAAATTTAAGTAACGGGTTTTAGTAGGGCTCAACAGCATATCATCGAATAACGTGTCCATGGTTTGTAACCAATAAATGTTGTTCTCTGATTAGTGTTGCTACCTCAAGGATCAAGAATTACTTTCGTTATCGAAAATGATGAGACCTTTTATATCTGGCCGTTACCAAAAGAAAAAAAAAAGACTGGGCCAGTCAATAAAAAAAAAAGTAGAGTCTAGACTGTGGTGCCTGCTGCATCGCTCATCTGCCCTCCGCCTCCCGCTCCCACCTCCTCCCTGCAGGAGAGACGGAGTCAGCAGTATCATAGGTTTTTAGTTTTCTGATGTGCCCCTCCCCTCATGGCCCGCTAGTCCCTGCTGGACACTATCCATCTTTGTCATGCCCTGCAGCCTCTCAGTCTCATCTCCCTGTCCCCCCAACCCGGTTTTCCTTGCAGTGATCTCCAGCCCTCTTTTTTTTTTTATTTAAATATTTTTAAATGTTTATTTATTTATTTTGAGAAACAGAGAGAGAAAGAGCACACGTATGCAAGCGGGGGAGGGGCAGAGAGAGAATCTCAAGCAGGTTCCATGCTGTCAGCATAGAGACCAACACGAGGTTTGAACTCCCAAATTGTGACATCATGTCCTGAGCCAAAATCATGAGTTGGACACTCAATCGACTGCGCCACCCAGGTGCCCCATCGCCAGCCCTCTTGCATGGAAATCAGCTGGGGTACTTGCTAAGAATGTCCGGGTCTGGACCTACCCCAGACCTTCTGACTAGGATCCTGGGAGAGATGCAGAGACTGCATTTTAAACGTCCTCCAGTGACATGTTGTACACGGAAGTCTGGGACCTGCTCCCTAGCGTGTGGGTGACACTCTGTGAAGTCTGCCCTGTGATCGTCTTAAAAGGTCCCCTCTATCCCTCATCACAGCCCCTCTAGCAATGGAGGCCACACATTCTCTAGATTACCATGAAAGCGTCCTTACCCCTAACGTCTCCATCCAACTGCAGTCACAGATTCACACCAGCTCCTTGCCTACCCAGGGCTCTTCTCCACACCCCCTTAACACCCTGTCTTCACCCCCACAGTGGCAGCTCCCAGTCTCTCCACCTTCCTCTAGCTCCTACCCCAATTCCCCTCAAACTGTAATTAAAGAAAAGGAGTTTTAATTTTTTTAATGTTTATTCATTTTTGAGAGAGAGAGAGAGAGAGAGCCAGAGAGAGAGCAAGACACAGAATCTGAAGCAGGTTCCAAGCTCTGTCAGCACAGAGTCCAATGTGGGGCTGAACCCACAAACCCTGAGATCATGACCTGAGCCAAAGTCAGAGGCTTAACTGACTGAGCCACCCAGGTGCCTCTAGAAAACAAAAACAACTTGGCTCCCTTGTGGGGGTTGGGGCAGGATGGAGAGGTGGTAAATTATTAGTCTTAAAAGTTCAGCTGATTTGATTTTCACCAATGACTTTAAGTCACACTCTGCTCTTTAGACAGAATGGTACAACTTCCAGACAGAAAAGAGACGGTGCTTTTACGTTTCTCAATAAGAAAGCTTGGCACTGGGCTAATGTTTCTTTGCTGAAAATAATTTGGAAAATAGGGAGAAGGTCACTTAACGTCTAACTTAACTAACCCAGACAAGCTCTTCATACTCAATGTTGATGTAAAGCACTAAAAGACCTCCTGCGACATGTTAGAATAGATTTCCTGATAATTTAATATCAAGGGAGTAATGCAATTGGTATCTCATATAATTAGATTTCCTTGTTATATATGGACTGACCCAGTTCAAATGCATAATCTCATTCGCTCTCGCTCTGTCTTCCCTGAGAACTGGGTCAGTGCGTGTGCATCAGCCCTTAGGTGCTCTGCCTCACAGCGTCATTACTGGATACACATACCCATAGCATGACTCTTGGTTGGAAATAACTCACAGTAGTTGGACAGCCATGGGGCATTGGGCTCAGACAAGCCAGTGTTCCAATCCCTCTTTCCCATTTCCTTAGGAAAGTGCTATAGCCTCCCTCCAAGTTTCCTATATGATGTTCGTAAAGCACCTGGACAAATGCCTTCTGTTTCTCTCACTTGTGTGACCTTAGCCCCTGCCCTGGGCTTTGCATGTCACAGGGAAGCAGCGAAAGGTACAGTCATGGTGTGTGGGCCAAGGTCAGAATGCTTTGATTTTCTTAAATAAAATCGTCACATATGCTTTGAATCTGTGGATTAGCAGAATGTTTGCAAATATCAGCCTATAAGTTATTAATATCAAAAGAAACCATTGTGTTATGCAGCAAATACATAACGAGTCAATATTTCAGATAATGAAATAAGTAACAGTGGGACTGATAATCTTGTTCACTTTTTAAAGTTTCAAGTTTTATATATATATGTATGGTGTTTTTTTTTTTTTTTTGCTGGGTTTTATAGTTTTAACATTACTTTTCCAGTTTCAGCTTCTCACCTTTCTTGTTTACATGTTTAAAAGAACTTCATTAATAATACAGTTCTTTATGGACTTTTATTCGACTATTGATATTTCAAGAGAGGAGAGATAAAAGAGATTTGTGTAGTCTCACTTTTTAATGAAATACGAGCTTTTTAGACAGCAGGCCTGTCTTCAGCTACCTTAAGTTCTATAAATGTTTCCCTGTTTCTCCATCTGTGTTTCTTCCTTGAGTCCTCAGTCTTTCTCAAGACAGCCTATGCTGTTTTTGCCTCTGGCCCTGGATTCTTCTGAACCTTCAGAAACCTTTGTAAAATTTAGGGTAGATCTTTGTCTACCCTCAGAATTCCTTTACCTTCTTGTTTACAGACAGCTACTCCCTCACCACCTCTCCTGTGTCTCTTCTCTTTCCAGAATTCCAGTCATGAATTCGATCTGCCATGCCTCAGTGATGCCTAGAGTGCCTCCTGAAGGCCAGGCTATAAACATTATGAGTATGAATGACGCACGTCCTGAAATCTAGGTCTTGCCAATGTCCAGCTTTAAATATTAACAGAAAAGGCAGCACATCAAGGTCTCCCTGCTCAGGCTTCACCTGGCCGTGTTCTAAGAAGTGGGTCTTAGTCATCACAGCACTCCCCAAAGGGTGTCCCAGGGAAAAAGAAAAGCATGTGGCACAGTTAAATGTTCTAGCAGAAATCCTGGGTTTTATTTAGAACAAGATTGCTTTCTATTCATGGTTGGAGTTTTGAAGGTTTTTTGTGTTTTTGTTTATTTTTTGGTTGCAGTATGTTAAGCCAAGCACATTTGGTGAAAGTCAAGAGTTCAGGATAGGGGATGCAGCCCACTGCATGAACCCGGTCTCCAGCATCATGATGGAGGAGGTTTAATTAATCAAAGTGGGGTGTCCTTAGGTACCATCTGTGGCAAAGAGAAGTTGGAGCAAGGAGAGGGTTAGTGTGGTAGTTTCCTAGACAATGTAATCGACTTTACTGTTCTTTTTTGAAACCAGTTATGTTCATAAGCCTTATTAGCAAGATAGGAATTAGAACCTTTGTTCCTATTCGGTGAGGGGGTAGAAAAGAAAAAAGAATAATAAATTGGCAGCTTACTGTATTTGTCATGTGTCAGCTTTTGCTTACTGTTAAAAGACACTAAGAAATAAAGAGTTGCTTTGAAATGGTATTGGAATGCCCAACTGGACAGTAAACATGCACAGAGGAACAAAGAAATGTCTTGTAAAGATTATGACCGTTGCACATTATCCGTAACAACAGATGCTTTCGAAACAACCCAGTGTCTGTCAGGAGGGGACTGATTAAGTAAATGCTGGTTCATCCCTTCAAGGAGCCCATGTAGCTGTTTAAAAAAAAAAAAGAGTGAAGATGAGCTGTGCACGCTGACACAGAGTGATCTCTCCTGTGTACTTACATGAGGAAAAACCAAAACACCAAGATGCAGAACAGTATACTTCTGAACAACATACAGAAAAGAAAAACCAACTACAGAATGTCTTATGCAAGAAAGGGAAGGCCATGGGTATGGGTACACAGTTGTTTGTATTTCTAAGGAGCACAATACCGGAGAACGGTAAATGAAAAACTACAACAAAATGTGTAGGGGAAGGAGGGGTCAGGGTACAGGGCACCAGGAGGAAGCAAGGCTTACCTGAGTACACTTTGGTATGAGTTTGAGTTTGGAATCATTTAGTCTTTTTTTTTTTAAATGTTTGTTTATTTTTGAGGGAGGGAGCACACGCACAAGAGTGAGCAGGGGAGGGGCAGAGAGAGGGAGACAGAAGATCCAAAGCAGGCTCTGCACTGACACCAGTGAGCCTGATGTGGAGCTCGAACTCACAAGCAGTTGGATCATGACCTGAGCCGAAATCAAGAGTTGGATGTTTAACCGGCTGACCCGCCCTGGCGCCCCTGGAATCATGTAGTTTTGACATAATCATAAAACAAACTACGTCCAAAAAAGCACTGCCTCACCACACACACACATACACACACACACATGCACTCACACACACACACACACACACACACACACACAGAATGGAAAACACAAAAACCAAATGAACCCAACTGGAGTTTGTTAGTGCCATAACGACGTGGAGAAAAGAATTGTTCTGACTGACCTTCGAACACAATATTCTTACTGTACATTCTCTGTGAGGCACTCCCTGAGGCCCCTTCCCCAGCAAATGCAGGTTTTACTAGTAAGAGTTCTGTTGATGTGGTTAGGAATGAAGATTTTCCACCTACGAGATACAAAATAAGCTTAAAGTTTTTTTAAAAACCTCATATGCTTATATTTGAATTAGAAGTATTAGCAAGATCATATTCTTCCCTCTTTTAAAAAGAAATGTGTCTGAGATCTGTCCAATGAAAAGACCTAGAAAACAGTGAAAACTCAGTAAGAATGGGCACTCATAACACCCAGATTGTGGTCTTTAAGTATCATTCCCACTAAAAGAATGTAGAGGTCCTTGGAGAAATGCCTGGCTCTAGGCCTGAGGTAGAAAATGTACTTGGTAACGTCCAGAACATCTTGTGCCAAAAGACTGATTTGTCATTTCAAAAGGACACAGGAGCCAGCCTGAAGGGTCCCCTTGGCCAGAGGTGGACTCACTGACTGCAGCTTCCATGTAAAATCCCACGCGTGAAGCCAGCGAAAGCCATCCTGCCCTTCCTCCTGTATTATTGCATTGTTGCTGCCCAGGGAGCCTCTGACACTAATGTGAATGGCGGTAGGGAATATTCATTTGAATGGCGGTAGGGAATGTCAATTATGTAAAAGAGTCAGAATGCAAATGCAGAGTCAGAGTTCTAGGTCTTTCTTTCCCTCTTCTATTACAACAGGCTTGGTATCTGACCTCAGATTGACTCACTGTTGACAGGAATACTTTGTATTCATGTCATTTCCAGTTGCCAACTGTTGTGTCCTCAGCAGAGCTGAAATCTGCCCTCTGAGGCTCCTAGTACCTGGGCTCTGGTGCTCTCCCTCCTGCCTCCACACCCCTCCATCTCTCTCCTTTGTGGAACCTCAGATTCCTCATCTCTAAAATAGGACTCAGAACGGGCGTGTGTGACCATTCGCCCTTCAAAACCATGAGGAGTGATTGCTGCTGACCTTTAAAATGCCTTAAGCCTTGTTAAGACCCCGTGGATTTTTCTCAGTGTTTCCCCTCAATGGTCACATTCTTTTTTTATTTATATTTCATTTAGAGAGAGAGAGAGAGAGAGAGAGAGCAAGGGAGGGGCAGGGAGAGGGAGACAGGATCCCAAGCAGGCTCCGCACCATCAGCACAGAGCCTAATGTAGGGCTCGAACTCAAAAACCTTAAGATCATGAGCTGAGATCAAGAGTCAGACACTTCATGCTAAGCGAAGTAAGTCAGGCAGAGAAGGACAGATTCCATATGTTTTCACTCATAAGTCTAACAGGAGAAACCTAACAGAGGACCATGGGGAGGCGAAGGGGGGAAAAACAAGGGAGAGGGAGGGAGGCAAATCGTGAGAGACTCTTGAATACTGAGAACAAACTGAGGGCTGAAGGGGAAGGGTGAGGGAGGAAGGGGGTCATGGTCATGGAGGAGGGCACTTGTGGGGAAGAGCACTGGGTGTTACATGGAAACTAACTTGACAATAAACTATAAAAAAGAGAGGGAGACACTCTTAACTGACTGAGCCACCCAGGTGCCTCAGTTATCACGTTCTGACATAGGCACATTTCTGAAAGTCCACTGGAGATTGGAATTCTTTCAGCTGTACCTGGAGACATAAACATTGCCAGTTCATTCCCACGGGTTGGACGGGGAAGTAAATTACTTTGTCTGTTTCTTTCAGCCATGGAATTCCATGAACACTTGCACAGCATTGGCACCAAGGAAGGTTTGAAGGAACGAAAGCTACAAAAAGCAGTGGAGAGCTTTACCTGGAATATCACCATCTTAAAGGTACGTGGCCAAGCTGTTTCTGACGCTGGTGATTTTGCAGTCTTTCTGGTTCTTCCTGTTAGTATAACATGTCCTGCACTGTGCATTATCAGCCTCTGAGGTGATAGCGTGGTCACAACATCCAGGGAGAACTCGGCCCTCGGGAGAGGCTGCAGGCCTGACAGCTGGCCATTGCCGCTTGGAGAGAGAACAGGGGGCTGTCATGGCCGCACAGAGTGGGTTCCGATAGGAAGGGCAAGGACCTGGAGTTCTGCCTGTCAAGTTTATACGTGTCGGTTGTTATATGTGAAATAGAAAATATGATTACAGAGGAATGATTGGGAACTGAGATTCTAATTACTCAAATGCCATTTAACACTTTCAAGTGTAATCACAGCCCTTAATATTAATATGATCCCAGGACAAAATACAAAAGAATTGTGTGGGGTATAATTAAAAGAAATCTGTAAAGGAATTGTCCTTTGACATTTTCCTTCAAGGGAGAAGCCATCTGTATGTATCTGTTTTCCTTCCTCCCTCCTCTTCTTCCTTACTCGACATGACCATTTAAAAGTTTTAAATTATTTTTTATTATAAAAATAGCATGTTATCATTGTTGAGACCTAAAAATAGAAATGAGGTGAGACAAACATAGTCCCACCGTTCAGAGGCAGTGCCGCTGGCCTTTTTGCTGTGCGTTCACTCTGCTTTTTCTCTATGCTGCGCATAGTAGGACATCGGTTTTTAAAATCAGGCCATGTATGTACCTTGAAACTTTTTGAGTTTTGTCTCAGTGGTCTTTACCTATCTGCTTCTCCGTGTTTGGGAACTTGAATAACCATAACACAGACACATTATTTCACTCTGGATCTTGGGTAGCTAGATGTAAAATTATTCTCCAGTATTCACCCTTCGGACTCTCTGCTTCCTTGAAGTTAAAACCGTAAAGACGTTATCACAGCTGCCCCTTTTAATTTCCTTGTTTCCCCTCAAGTTAAAAGATCCATTCCTACAGCTGACAACAGTTTTCTGATTTAATAAAAAGTCACCCGTGCAAAGCTAGCCAACGTGCATTTTCTCACGTTAAACTTCTACTCATTTTTTATAATTAAAACCATTTTCTTGACTTCATAAAATACTTCCTATTCTTCACATGTGCTTTTTTTTTGGTAATCTCTCAATCTTTTGCTTAGAAGTTAATTTTGATAATTTGCAGTTAAGTAAAGAGCAGATATAAGAATTTACAATAAAACAGAATTTGGCTTCCTAACTTGCTGACTCCGCCCCACCCAGAGGTATGGGTGCGCTACAGATTTCCTGCGGACCTCAAGGGAAGAGTTACACGGTCATTCAAGCCCTGTGAGTGAGCAAATGCTCACTTTCTTTTACTTCATTATAGGCAAAAACAGACCCAGGGACAAATCTGCCACCTGCCAGCTGTCTGAGGTACACATTTGTGGTCTAGGATCCAGCAGCCTGAGTGCCCCCCGGGAGCCTGTTCACAATGCAGACTCCCAGGCCCCACTCCAGACTGCCTGAACACACATCTCCAGGTCTGCATTTTCACAAGATCCCAGGGGGCTCCCATGCACATGCAAGTCTGAGACGCTCTTGGCCAAGAGCCATGGAAAATGGGAGCCGGGCGCACATATTAATGAAAAACAGCTGACATAAAGTAATACACCAGATTTTAGAAATAAGTAATTGACCCAAATAGCTACACTGAGGAAACCTGTTTTCTTTTGAATTATATCCAAGAGAGAGAATTAACACCTCAGACTTATATTCATATGGAAACTAATGTGTTGGACAGGGTAATCAATCCTTTAAACATTTCTGGCATATTTGCTGGAGATGGTGTTTGAATGGGCGAGGAATGGGGAAGAACTGGAGAAATCTGTGTGCCATTTCCATGTAATGAAAGGACTTCTTCCATTCACAGGTGTTTCACAAGTTTTAACTTTGTTTAGGAGAATCAGTGCCCCCTTGGACTTGAGTTTGGGTCTGAGTTGAGCTTCTAGCCTTTTGCTGACCGGAGGGAATTGGAGCCTTTGGGTTCCTCTGACCATGCGTTCTTTGTGATGACCTTGGTGAAGTGGCAGTCCTCCAGGGCTACGTGCGGTGGGCACAGAGGCTGGGGGAAGGTTTCAGATGATACTGGATAGGGAGAGAAAAGAAGAGAGAGGATGGGAAGACCTGCTGAAGGAACCCTATGGCTGTGATGCCCGATGGGAATTTCCTCAAGTGCTTAAAAACGTAGTTTCCCGAGCTCCACCTCGGAATCTGGATCAGCGTCTCTAGAGGTAGAAGGAAGGATTCTGCTCATTTAGCTAGTTCCCTGGGGGGATTCCGAGGTACCCCAAGACAGAGGCATACCTCCGCTCTGGAATGAAACTAATTTGAACGAAAAAGTAGGCAGGGTGGCCAGTCATCCTGGGACATAGGACTTTCATGTGAAAATCAGGGCAAACCAGGCATAGTTGGTCACTCCCTTAGGGTGACCATAAATGCTTTTCATCTGAGGACATTCATCCCAGTTCTTATGGATTTTTTGCTACCTTTGTTTAGTTTCTCAATTTTAAGAATTGCTTTAGAATACAGAAATGAACAAAGAAGAAATGTCAGCTGTGATCACCACACCCAGAGATCTCTACTATCGACACCTTGGCATATTTACTTCCAATCATTTTTTATTTTGAATAAAAATCATTCATTTGTTTTTGTAAATACATCTTCATTATACAGAACTTTTTTTTAATGTAGAAAAGATAAAAGTTTTAAAATGACTTCAAACCCTTCGAGAAATAACTATTATTAAATGTAGGTGACCTTATTTTAGCAACCATTTTATATGCATATGGATGGATGGAGATACAGTTTATTGATTTTGAGTCATCCTTTTTTCTATTTTTGAGATAAAAAAATCTTTGAAATTGGTATATATCTTCTAGTCCATGGCATTGCACATCGTATCCTAGTTAAACTGGCAGTGATTTTCTTTCTTAGCGGTACATCCGACAAGAGCTGCTGTCTCAGATATTAGAAAGAAGGCATGCCAGCAGATAGACTCCTACTGTCCCTGCTCTTTTTAAGTTTTTTTTTCATTTTTTAATGTTTGTATTTAATTTTGAGAGAGCATGAACAGGGGAGGGGCAGAGACAGAAAGAGACACAGAATCTGAAGCAGGCTCCAGGCTCTGAGCTGTCAGCACAGAGCCCGATGTGGGGCTCGAACCCATGAACCGCCAAATCATGACCTGAATTGAAGTTGGACGCTTAACCGACTGATCTACCAAGGCGCCCCTTTAAGTTTTTTAAAAGTACTGTTTCACTTTTCTTTATTTAACAGAAGAAAAGTAAACCATAAAGAAGCTAAATGAATTACTAACAGTTTTTACAGTGAGAGGTATTTATTTTCTATGAAATATCTCTGAGGTTAAGAAAAAAATGATGAAAAAAAGGAGTCATTTTGCTGGGTTTTTTTTAAGCTACACATTTCCACCTTCTGCTATGAAAGATGAGAATATCTACCCACTAATATTCCTGGGTGAGGACTTAGGCATATTGTTATTTTTCCATTTTCCAGTTTTAAATATTCCCATTTGGCCCCAATACTATGACTCCCATGTTGTCTGGTGTAAGTTCAATATTTACATTATTAGCTCACGCCCACCACCGGCCAAAGCCTGAGGAAAGGGCAATGAAGCGATAAATCCCGGCTGGGGTCATTGACCGTCTCTGGATACTTGGACCCAGCTTTCTCAGAGTTTGTAAATGTCCTATTGTAGGTTTTCTGCTGCATAATTGGGAGAGGGTGCAATCCGTTCCCACAGGTTTCTGCTCGCCGCGTAATTCAGAAGCCCTCCCTCAAGACCTCACTTCCCTTAGATAGTCAGCATCCTCCCCTTTTCTTGGTCACCTTTATCGAGGTGCAGTTTACATAAGATAATATCCACCCATTTTAACTGCACAATTCAAGGAACTTTGATAAATGCATAGTCATGCAACCCCATTTTATTGATTTTGAGTCATCCTATCACCCCCAAAAGTTCCTCGTGCTCCTCTGCAGAAAACCCCCCAGCCTGCCGACCACTGAGCTGATTTCTATCTATAGTTTCACGTGCTCCAGATTGTTGTATAAATGGGAGTTATCTAGTATGTAATCTTTATGCCTGGCCTCTTTCATGTGGCGTAATGCTTTTGACATTCATCCAAGGTGAGGTGTGTTCCTGCCATCCATTCCTTTTTACTGATGAATATATTCTGTTTATGGGTGTGTTACTCTGTCTATACATTCACGAGTTCACTAGACATTTGGTTGTTTCCAGTTTCTAGCTGTTGTGAATAAAGCTGCAGTGAACATTCACATGCAGATCTTTGTGTGGACATATTCTAATTTTCCTGGATAAACACCTATGAGTGCAGTTACCGGGTCATATGGTAAGTGTATGTCAGACTTTATAAGAAGTTGCTAAGCCACTTTCTAAACTGTCCCGTTTAGCACTCTCCTCAATAGTAATATAAGGGTTTTGATGATTCCACATCCATGTCAACATTTGCTGTTGTCATTTAGCCAACGTAGTAAATGCAGAGAAGTTGGGCATCTTTTTGTTTAGATCTTTCTCCTAATTTATTTATTTATGTATTTATTTTTAGAATTCTACAAGAATTATGATGGGCCTTAGTCTGGTTTTCTTCGTGTTTCTTCTGCTTTGGGTTTGTTGAGATTCTTCTACTATGGATTTATAGTTCCATCAAATGTGGAAGATTTTTCAGTCATTTTTTTCTTTAAATCTTTTTTCCAGTCTTACCCTTTCTCTCTTCCTTCTTTAACTCCAATTATACATCTATACTGCTTGATATTTTCCCAAAAGTGACTGATCCACTCTTCATTTCTTTTTAGGTCTTTTTTCTTCTCTTTTCTTTTTAATGGTTTCTATTTTTTTTCTACACCTTCAAGCAATAGGCTGTCTCTCCTGCAGGTCCACTCTGCTGTCCCTCCCAGCCGGCTTCCCACTTCTCTCCTCTTGGTGCTCATCATACCGCCGTCTTCCCAAATCAGAGCCGGGCAGCAGCTGTGTAAGCCCCTACGGTTGCGCCCCGCACCCCCTAGCCGCTTCGCCTCCAAAACCCTCCACACAGGGAGCCGGACCCCCGTTTGTGCCTCTTCCCTCAGGGCACTGTCAGAACATCATTGTTCAGTATATTGTGTCCAAGTTTCTACGTGTGTCAGCCCTGTTCCTCACTTGTCCCGTGTCCCCTCTTTCTTCTCCCCCTCTGTCCCATCGTCTTTTCCACTGCCTTAAGCAGAAGTAAAAGGACACTCAGTTTGTGTCTTTCCAGTTTGATTGGGCTCTTAAAGTTTTCAGGACTTTCATGAATTGCCACTATGGATTCTGTGAGTTTCAGAAGTTTATTAAATTATGTCGTACCCCTTTGTTTGTTTGCTGCTTGTGGTGTGTGTGTGTGTGTGTGTGTGTGTGTGTGTGTGTGTTTGCCAGTTTTATTCTTTTTTACTCATTTCACAAGAAATGTAGGAAGGATATCCTGTTAATATTTTCCACCCACCAGCTTCATCAAGAGGTTTCTTTCCCTTTAATTATCATTTGCTCACTCACTCAATGTACGGGTGATAATTTTTCTTGTTTCTCTGTATTACCATTTATAAGATGGTAGAATCTCATGGTAGAAGAGCCCTGTTTTAATCGGGCTGTTGTGGTTGTAAGAGGCAGGACTCTCCCAGGCTGGCTCACAGAGGAGGGGCGAGAGGTGCTGACCGTGGGTGGACCGTGAAGGGACAGGGAGCTCTGAGACCAGAGCCCGTGCTCCAGCATCACAGGAGTAAAGGGTGGTCAGGAAGCCCAGCGCTCGGGGCAGCTCTTCCCCAGGGGCCGGTGGTCATCTGCTGTCCTCCCTCTGAGCACTCATAGTTTCTGCTGCCCTATGACTTGGTGTCGTCTTGGTTTGGCCCTGGCTATACTTTAGAAGGTTTTATTCCATGTCCTCAATCTGTTTGTATTTCCTAGTTCAGATTCCAAGGAGAAGAAATCTGATCAGCTGAGCCTACCCTTTCCTTTCATATCCAGACCTGCAATCCCAAAGGTATTAGCCTCCTCTTGTATGAAGTTCTCCTTGGATCAGGTTCTCTACCTGCTTCAATCCACTGTGCCCGGGAAGGCACTGTCACATAGCACAAAATATGGCCACCTTGACTGGCTATTTCAGTTCTCTGTTGCTGTAGAACAAACCGTGACCGAACTAGGGGCTTAAAATAACAACTCCTTATTTTATATGATTCTGTGGGCTAGTTGTGCTCAGCTGGGTGGTTTTTCCGCTCCCTGTGGTATTGACTAGGATCTCTTATGAGGCTTGGTTCAGCTGGGAGGTCCACTGGGCCTGGAATATCCAGGAAGGCTCCACACACGGGACTGGCATGTCACCAGGGATGGCTGGATGGCTAGGTCCCTCTCCTCTCTCCCTCCCTTTCTCCACATGGCCCGTCATCATTCAGTAGTCCAGCCCTAGCATCCTTATATTGCTATGAGATTCCAAGAAAATGAAAGGAGAAGCTGCCAGACTTCTTAAGACTGCTTCCTCCATAGTAATTGACCAAAGCAAATCAATGCCCGCCCAGATTCAAGGGAGCGGGAAGCAGACCCCGCCTCTTAGTGGATGGAGTAGCCTGGACTGAGATGGAAGGCATCATGGTGGCGGCCTTTGCAGATGGTCTACCACAGTGGCAGAACCTGCCCGTGAAGCATTTTCCCTCGGAAGGTGTAGGACACACTGTGAGGCTTGGCCACGCGACACCATAGCGTCATCCAACCCACCTTCCTGCTGCTTCTGCCAGACTGCCAGCCTACTCCACTGTCACGCGGTTTTAGTGATGTTCTGTCATAGTCTGTGGAAGCTGATCTCTCTGTAACTTCATTTCTACCCGCTGGTTACAGTAACACCCTCAAGGCAGCACAGAATTACTCTATTCCCTCTTCTTCAACATCCCTGTGTCCCTTTGAGAACTATCATTACCTTCTCATCAACCTCCCCATTCAGGTCAGAGATGCTCATCCTGTGCAGGTTCTAGGGTGAGATGGCATCTGATTCCTTCCCGACTGGGTCCCTTGGTCTCCTGGCAGCTCTGGTTTGCCAGTGTCCTTCATAGGAAGGGGTGGCCAGTATCATCCCCAGACTGTGGATGTGCGGTGCACTGATGGCCCCAGGATAGGACTCATCAGTATGATTTTCTTCGTAGTCCAAAAATTACCTTACTGTCAACACAGGCCAAAATTATGCTGGATTTTCTAGCACCTGTGTCATATCATAGACTCAAATAGAGCTTATCACAACCCCAAGATGTTTTCCAGAAGAACCACTGCCAAGCCAGCTCTTCCTGTTTCACACCACTCCCCCCTCAGAACTAAAACTAAAAGCTAAACCCTGAAAGTCATTAGAGATTTGTTCTCTTTAGGAACTTAAGACTTCTGCCAAAAATAAATAGTTAAACCAGACGGTCTTCACACCTGGTGAGACATTCATCTTGATTTTGTTTTTACCTGAGTTATAGTACTTACCTTGAAGACCTGAAGACTAACATTTATTTCTTTTCTGAAAATTGCAGTGATGGTCTGTGTGCACCTCCTTTCTTTATGGATGCTAATATCCTTTAGTTATTTTCTGTGCTGTAGGTGATGCATCATGTTGCCTGCTTTCCTGAAAATCTGTCATTGGCTAGAAGCCAGCCCTCTCTTTAGCATGTGAAGATGCTACAGAATTGCTCAGAAAACCCAACTACAGTAATGTGTGTCATTAGGCAGGCTGTGTTTTCTGATCCATTTAAAACGCAGTAAAACCTCAGAACACTGGATTCCACTAATATGGTATTTGTGATTACTCAGCTAACATTTAATTATGCAAAAGGTGTGCTTAAAAAATTAGCAGTGCGAGGGGAGTGCTTGTGCATGCTGTCTCACTAGTGTATTCAGAAGCTTCCATGTCTATGGGCCTGGCCCTGCTCAGCCTTCCGCATCCCCTTGCTCTCCATGCCCTCTCTACACGCGGGGCTCATTGCCCTCACCCCCTGCCCCCATGGCCTTGGTCCCTTTGCCCAGAGCCCTCTCTTGACCTCCTGTCATCCGTACTTAGGTCCTGGCTTCCTTCCACTGTGCAGACCCTTTAGTGGCAGCTCCTGAAGCCCTCGTCCCACCTCTGCCATTGGAGCCACCAGCTCTGTGTCAGCGGTGGGTCGTCTCCCGCTGCTGGGGCCTGGTGCTTACGGCCAGTGTGAGATTTAGCTTTCCTCATGGCCAGTCCCATTATCAGGGGAGATGTAGCCACAATTGGAACTCAGAAAGCTTTGTAGTATAGAAGTCATCTACTAAGCTGTGGTTAGGCCCCAAAGGCATCACTGGGTGGAGTCGTGGAGCCATGTGTGGAAGGCAGCTGTGCCTCCGCAGCCCCCTGGCCTCTGCTGAAGGGGATTGCCGTGCAGGGATAGTCTCTAGATCAACCTGCTTTGCTTGCATAACCAGGCCACTGCTTCATACAACTGAAACATCTCTCTGGATTAACGGGAAAACTAAGGGTTAGGGGCCATGTCCCCAGAAAAGTCCTTCACGCTCTCCGAGCACCTTATCCACCTGGCCAGCACCCATGAGCCCTTTGGGATAGAGCAGGGAGCGGGAAGGCAGTTTTCCTGCTGAGGAGAGAATTTTTTTTTTGCAATTCACATTCCACTCCCTTCAAACATGTGAATGAGCTTAGGGGAAGCCAATAGGACAGAAGAAAACCATGGAGCATTTAACGTGAATTTGTTGTACGACAGCAAAGCACCTACCGCTATGTTCTGTCGCTCCAGCTTCAGGTGACTGATGATCAGGGACCTTTGCTCAAGTATAGGGCTTGTTGAGACTCTTCCTTAACTCTACAGCCTTCGCCAGCCACACCGGGCCTCTCCGGGCAGCGGTCAGAGTGCGGTGAGGCAGCTTATCGCTGGAGCCGGGATCCCACAGCCCTGCCAGTGCGTTGTTGGCTCCCTCCACATTCAACACATACGAACGGAAATCTTTCTCTGTTCCTGTGCATAAGCGCAGGAAGAGGGAATTGTCTGCACCACTGCTGATGTACTGGGGACATTAGCAATGTGGGGGACAGCACACTTTGCCTGCTTTAAAGCATCACATGTAACCTGTGGGGCTCAACTGTAAAGTTTGGGCCCTGCGGTTTAGTTAATCCAAAAAGAAAACAGAACACACAGAGAGAAAATTGTATATGTTTAAGTGTAATTTGCTGTATGCACTCTGTCTTGTGCAAGGCCCTTCATCTCTCTAAACTCAGTTTCCTCATCTATAGAATTGGGGCTCATCAGAGTACTGCTCACAGAACTGAGATTATCATGAGATAATCTTTGTGAAGGGCTTCATGCGGTGCTCGCATGCATCAGTCACTCCGTTCCCAAGAGTGTTTCATGCGCTTGCGTTAGGGTTTTGCAATCTAGATTATCTGCTGTGGGTCCAGAAGAACCCTAGGTCCCTGTGCTGAGGGAGGGGACAGGAAGCCTCTTGCGGCCTTCCTGGGTGACTGGAAGGACGAGGACATATGCATGGCAAATTGCTGGGTGAGGGGCCGGCACGCGGGCTGGTGCTGGGCTCATGCAAGAGGCAGCGTGTCTTCCTGCTGGGCTTTGGCGTCTCCGGGAGTCCACCCTCCGTCTTTAGTCCAGAGTTAGCTTCATGTCTGGGGGAGCAGAAGGGGTCAGTGGAGGCACCTAGAAGCTGCTGTGTTCCAGAGTGGAAAGGAGGCAGCCTAGTCCATGCCATCCAAGCGAACCTTCTCAGCCTGGGGCCTGTAGCCCCAGAACTACCCAGAAGTCAGTGTGGGCCCCAGACATGCGAGGCCAATCCAGACACTGATAGTCTGTGTTCTTATTTGTATTAAATTAAAAAGGTTTTGGGGCGCCTGGGTGGCCCAGTCAGTTAAGTGTCCGACTCTTTGTTTCTGCCCAGATTATGATCTCACGATTCAGGACTTCAAGCCCCGCATTGGGCTCTATGCTGACAGTGCAGAGCCTGCTTAGGATTCTCTCTCCCTCTCTCTCTGCTCCTCCTCTGCTCTCTCTCTCTCTCTAAATAAGAAATAAATTTAACGAAATAAAAAAAAGTTTTTGACTACCTTTGTGCCTCCTTCAGACTCCCAAAATGGTATGGGTGTCCTCTTTTTTCTCTTCATCCACCTGCTTATAATTTGGAAGAAACATGTGTGCTGACTTCCAGGAAACAGCAGGCGGCCATCTTTGCCCCTTCTGGCTCTCAGCTGCATGGCCATTGCACAGGGTGGTGGCAGAGGTCGGGGGAGCCTTTGTGGCCACTCTGGTTCACTCACCTCAGAAGGAAGACCACTCTGTTCTCTGATAAACAGTTGGATTATAAAGCTTTGAGAAAGAATAACAGAAGCGTACACTCCCTATAGTGTTAGTTCTAGGTCTAAATAAAAGCAGTGAATTGTGCTTGTTAATTTTAGATTCAAAAAGAATGTAGGACTAACAGATGTGCCTTGAAGTATTTTTAACATATTAAAAGCTGGGGCACCTTTGATGGTCAGACAGAGAGTTTGGTGATTGGCCGAGTGTTGGGTACGGCCAGGGCACTGGCTCCGGTGTCCGGAATCTGCCGTCGTTCTTCCTCGGCTGCTCCAGCCTCTGACCTCACCTTGGGCAGCCACCGTGGGGCCAGAAGGAGCGCAGTCGTGGCCCACTGTCCGCAAGAGCCGCTGGGTTCCAGCCCTGCCCTTAGCTGTGTCTTTTAAAGATTATGTTCTGAGTCTGAGTAGGAACCTTAAATATTTTGACCTAAGATTGTTATAACTCTTTCAAGATGAAAACCAAATAGAATAACTTACGAAATTCAAAACAGAATGTGTGAAACCAAATAGGGTTTGAGTTTCTCAACTGGGAACATTTTGCAAAGCCAGTTTCGTAGGAGTCTTCAAACCCAGATACCCTGTGTCTGTGGGCGGCAGTGTTTTAAATAGCCTTTGCTCTTTTGAAGCAATGAGCAGTGAACACTGCTACAGCAAACAGCACCGTCACCTCTTTCAGAATTGTTCTCGGCTCCCACTGGATGCCACCATCCTGAGACATGTCAGACATGCAGTTTTGAGTGCACAGAACAAAATACAAGTAATGTGGATAAAACTCAGCAGCTCCCCAGCTCTGGGGGTCTTTTGTGTCTCCCCAGACTGGCTGCAGAAAGCCTGGTCCATTCAAGATGTGGTAATGACCTGTCTAAGCTTGGGAACCAAGATTCAACCAGATAAAGAGTTCTGTTATTACCACATGAATTATCCTACACCATCTGGGGATTTTTTTATTTAAATGCCCCATCATCCTGTGGCAGATCTATAGATGCTGACATGGAAAGATTGTAAAGACATGACTTTTGGTGAAAAAAAGAACACTGAAGAATCACAGAGTTTGCTTGATTTCATTTCTGTAAAAATAAAATAACCTATTCATAATATATATAAATGCAGAGAAAAAGGTGAAACACATGATCGGGAGGCAACTGAGGAGATTTTCACGTCTTAGTCTAATTATACTCCTTCAACACATTTCTTGAGGCTGGATTGTATGCCTGGTGCTGTTGTAAGCTTGGAGGGGGAGGGTTCAACAGGGGACTGAAGACGTAAAAGTCCCAGTTCTCATGGAGCTCACATTTAATGGGAGAGACAGATAGTAAACAAAGCAACAGAGAACGTGACGTGGTAGCATGTGTCATGGAAAAAGTAAGGCAGGGAAGGGGCAAAAAGAGTTGGGAGCAAGAGGTGGCAGTTTTCATTTTGGAAAGGCTGTCAAGGAGTAAAGGCCTGAAGGAGGTGAGAAAGCAAACTGTGTGTCTTTCTGGGCAGGAGCCTTCCCTGCATAGGGAATGTTGAGTGCACAACCTTGAGGCTGGGCCAGAGAGGACCTGCTGTGTCTGAGGAGCGTTTAGGGGCCCAGCGTCACAGTGGCTGAGTGAACAGCGTGGGGTGATGGAGTGGGTGAGGACAGCTCAGAGGCTGTGGGAAAGGATTTTGACTCTCATTCTGCGTGATACGAGGACCCACAGGGTTGTGGGCAGGGGTCGTGTTCTGACTATGTTTAATTGTATCTCTCTGGCTGTCATCGTGACAAACGAGAAGCAGGATGGCCAGAGAGAGAGAGAGCTGACAGTGGCTCAGGCTGCACTGGCAGCACCGAGGATGGTGAGAAGTGCTGAGAACCCGTGTATGCGTCTATTTGTTGGAGACAGAGGCAATGCAGGCTGCTGACAAGTGGAATGAGGGATGTAAGGAAAGGAAAGGAGTCAAAGATGGTACTGGCGTCTTTGTTCTCAGTTACTGTGAGAATGGAGTTGTCTTCACCTAAGGGGAGCTGGTTCTAGAGAGCCTGGCAGGAAGGGTGTCAGGAGCTCAGTAAGCATGTTGAACATAGACCTACTAATTTTTATTAATAAAGATGTTAGAGCAGAAATCAGTGAAATTGACATTAGCAAATTAGTAGAGAAAATCAACAGAACTAAAAGCTGGCTCTTTGAAAAGATCATTAAAATCAGTAAGTGTCTAGCCAGGCTAACTAGGAAGGAAGAAAAAGTGAGCACACCAATGACTAATATCAGAAACAAAAGAAGGGACATCACCACAGATCCCATGGGCATTAAAAGGACAGCAGAGGAATATGACGGATGACTCTATTCCCAGAATTTAATAAGTTAGATGAAATGCTCCAATTTCTTGAAAGGCACCTTTTACCAAAACTCACACAAAAAGAAACAGACAATTTGAATGGATTTATCTCTATTAAGAAGTTGAATAAACAATAACCTTTTAAAATAGAAAGCACCAGCTCACATGGGTTCACTGATGAATTCTATCAAACATTTAAGGAAGAAACCATACCAGTTTTTTTTTTTTTGGGTACAATCTCTTCCAGAAAATAGAGACAGAGGGAATAATTTCTAATATCTTGTACATGACCAGCATTTATCCTAATACCAAACTCTTATGAACATAGATGCAGAAATCCTCAAGAAAATATTTGAAAACTGAATCCAGCAATGTATGAAAAGAGTTATACACTGTGTCCCAATGACATTTATACCAGGTATGAAGAAGGTTGGTGCAACAATCGAAATCAATTAGTGTAATCCACCACCTCAACAGGCTAGAGAAGAAAAATCACATGATCATCTCACTAGATGGGAAAAAAGCATCTGACAAAGTCCAGTGTCCATTCATGATAAAAACTCTCAGCAAACTAGAAATACAGAACTTCCTGAACTTGATAAAGAACAAAACACCTTTAACTATCCCTCATACTATTGGTGAGACCTTTAAACCTTTCCCACTATAACCTGGAACAAGGCAAAGATATCCCCTGACTCCACTGTTTTTCATCATTGTACTAGAAGTCCAAGCTAATTCAGTAAGATAAGAAAGAGAAATAAAAAGAAAGAAAAAATGTAACTGTCTTTGTTCACAAATGACATGATCGCCCTTATAGAAATTCCAAAAGAATTGACAAAAAACTCCTGGAACTAGTAAACAATTATAGCAAGGTTGCAGGTTACAAGGTCAGTGTATAAAAGCCCATCACTTTCCTAGATAAAAGCAATGAACAAGGGCAATTTAAATATATAATGCCACTTACATTAGCACCTCCAAAAATAAAATACTTAGGCATAAATCTAACAAAATATGCACAAGATCTACATGAGGAAAACTACAAAACTGATGAAATATATCAAAGAAGAAATGAATAAGTGAAGAGACATTTCCTGTTCATGGTTAAGGGGACGCTATATTTTCAAGATGCCATTTCTTTCCAAATTGAGCTATAGATTCAACACCATCCAACCAAAATCCCATCAAGTCATCTTGTAGATATTGACAAATTGATCCTAAAGTCTATATGGAAACGCAAAACACCCAGAATAGCCGATACAGTATTGAAGGAGAAGAACAAAGTCAGAGGAGTGGCACTACCTGACTTTGAGATTTGCTCTAAAGCTGCAGTAACTGGGGCCCCTGCCTGACTCAGTCAGTTAAGCATCCGACTCTTGATTATGCCTCAGGTCGTGGTCTCATGGTTCATGAGTTTGAGCCCTACATTGGGCTCTGCATTGACGGTGAAGAGCCTGCTTTGGGTTCTCTCTCTCTCCCTGCCTGACTTTCTCTGTCTCAAAATAAATAAATAAACTTTAAAAAAAAAAAGCTATGCTAATCAAGACAGTGTGATAATAGTGAAAGAACAAAGAGATCAATGGTACAGAATAGAGAGCCTGGAAATAGACCCACATAAAATTTAGTCAGTTCATTTTTGACTGGGGGGCAAAGGCAATACAGTGGAGCAAAGATGCTCATTTAAACAAATGGAGCTAGAACAACTGGACATCCACGTGCAAAAAAAAAAAATCTAGACACAGACCCTACATGCTGCGCAAAAATTAACAGCAACTGATTATAGACCTAAATGGAAAATGAAAAACTATAAAACTTCTGGAAAACAGCACAGGAGAAAACTTAGATGACCTTGGATACGGCGATGACTTTTTACATATAACACCAACAACATAGTCTTTTGAAAGAATTCATAAGCAGGACTTCATTAAAATTAAAAACTGCTGCTCTGCAGAAGAGAAGACAAGAGAACAAGAAGACAAGCCACAGACTTAGAGGAACTATTTGTAAATGACCCACCTGATAAGCTGCTGTCACCTAGAATATACAAAGAACTTTTAAAACTTAACAATAAGAAAATGAACAATTAGAAAATGGACAAAAGATCTGAGCAGACACTTCCCCACAGCAGGCATACAGATGGCGGTAGGTGTTCAACATGGTCTGTCATTAGAGAACTGGCAAATTAAAACAAAAATGAGACACCAATGTATACCTTTTCAAATGACCAAAATCTAAAGCACTAACAGCACCAAATGCTGGTGAGCATGTGAAACAGCTGGAGCTCTCACTGCGGGAATGGAAGCGGCTCGGCCATTGCAGAGGACAGGATGCAGTTTCTTACAAAACTAAACATCCTCTTGCTAGATGTATGATACGTCACTCACACTCCTGTCAGTGTCTACCACAAAATTCTGCCCATGGATGTTTATAGAAGCTGTGTTCATAATCCCCAAAACTTGGTTTTAACTGAGATGTCCTTCAGCGGGTGAATCGATAAATAAGCTGTGGTGCATCCAGACAATGGAACATTATTCAGCACTAAAAACAAATGAGCTGGCAAGCCATAAAAGACGTGGAGGAAAGTTCATTGCATATCACTAAGTCAAAGAAGCTGATCTTGAAAGGCTACCTACTGTATAATTCCAACCGTATAACATTCTGGAAAAGGCAAAACTATTGAGTTAGTAAAAAGATCAGTGGCTGCCAGGGATTAGGGAGAAGGGAGGGATGACAGGGGGAGCACAGGGGATTTTTAGGGCAGAGTGACTGTTCCGCGTAATGGTGGGCACATGTCATTATACACTTGTCCAAACCCATAGGATGCACAACACCAAGAGTGGACCCTCATGTAAACCATGGGCGTTGGGTGACACTGATGTGCAGCGTAGGTTTATAGTTATAATAAATGTCCCACTGTGGGGCAGGATGACAGTATTGGAGATGGTTCTTCCTCGTGGGGATGGGGACATACGGGAAATCTCTGTACTTACTGCTCAGTTTTACTGTGAACCTAAAACTGCTCTAAAAATATAAAGTTAATGAAAAAAATAATATTTGGAATTTTAAGGCACAAACAGAATATCTAGTTACAATCTATTAACCATAAATGTATGTAGCAATCCTGCACGCAAGGGCAAATAAACTCTTTAACAAGAAATTATTTCTGGCACAATATGCTATCTTTATATACAAAGACCTTACTGCTTGTAAGATTTCTGTCTATGAGTTCAGTGACTAGTAAGAGTGAATAAAAATGAAGCTCCTTCAGTTAAACTAAGCAGTGGAGCATCTATTTATAGTTACTGATTAAAGGTCTTTGTAAAGCAGGAAAGTCATGAACAGGAAGTGGTAAACAGCAAACCATTCTGTGGATTCTGGCCCCACAGTGGCTTAAGATCACCCTGCAATTTAGTCTCACCAGCGGCTAAGATCCGATGTAGCCCAGCTGCCTGCCGACGGAAGTCCTTACCTGTTGCGTCAGCAGCTGGCCCCTGGCTTTTGTTGTATGGGAGCATTTAATGGGGACGCACGCTGAGAGGCAGTTAAAAATAATAATTAAAAAAAAAACAGAAAGGGAGAAAGATGGAATAGTACCAAGAATATAAGTATGACAAAGAAAAAGCCAAACTATGGAGGGATGATAAAGAGAATAATGGAATAAATTTAGAGCCTGAGGAAGGAAAACAAAATAGTGACAAGGAAAAATAAGAGAGAAGGAAAGGTAATAGTATACGTAGAAAGAACTATTGATGGAAGGCAGATTAAATATTGGAAGGAAAACGACAACAGAAGACCAAAGTAGGAATGCTGGATTTACAGTGGCCACCACACCATCTCTCCTGACCAGTGATCGTGAAGTGATCGGCTGATACATGGGTAGTTTCGCCCCCCAGGGGATATTTGACAACATCTGCAAACATTTGGTTGTCACAGCTGACACGGTGCAACTGCTCTTAATTGGATAAAAGCCATGGACGCATCCACCCAGCCAAAGGGTTCTCCGGTCAGCGTGTCAGGAGTGATAAGGCCGACAAACTGCACTGACCCATCCTCAGCTCTGATTCCAGATTCCCAGTGACTTGTGCTTCAGTCCGTCCCATTCTGTTTTGACCTATGTGTTAGGCTATGTGTATGTCAAGCGGATGGCCACACCCCATACAAGTCATTGAAATTTGGCTAAGAACGTTTATTGAAAGTAAAGAATCCTTTCCTTTCGTCCTTGCTTAGCAAGTAGTCAGTTAAAACCTGCTGTGTGCCTATCTGCCAAAGCCTGCCTCAAAAGCAGGTCTTTATAATGGAGAACAGACTAGCGGTTGTCAAGGGGCCAGGGATGGTGGGCGGATGGGGAGGGGCGTGACTGGAGGGTCATGGTACCAGGGAGATCTTTCTCGAGGCGGATTTGCTCTGTGTGTTGACTGCAGTGGTGGTTACATGAATCTCCCCAGGGGATAAAGTGACACAGAGCTACACATATACCTTGCACCAGCATCAGCTGCCGGATTTGGACATTGTACTACAGTTATGTAAGCTGTGACCATTGGGAGGAATTTGGGGAAAGGTATATAAGACCTCTCTGTACTCTATTTGCATCCTGGGAATTTATACTTACTTCAGAATGAAAAGCTAAAAATAAAGCAAAGCTTAAAAGAAAAAAAAAACAAGATGGGCAGAACAATTTAGCAAAAAGATGTAATTCTAAACCAGGGCAGACAGCCATGGTCCACACACACAGAATTCTGTTCAGATTTATAAAGGGAAAGAACTAAAGAGGCAGCACGGTCTTGGAGTTTGATGTGGAAAACTTGGGAAGACAATCTTGTTTTTTTATTAAAATTGACCTATTCGGATGCAGTGCCAATAACAAGTAAATATGCCCTTTTGTGGCATCAAAATATTGCTATTTCGGTGGAACACCTATATTGTCAGACTGCAACAAGAAGTCATTGTCACACCTAACATTTAATTGCATGTCTTGTTACAGGGACAAGCGGATCTTTTGAAATATGCTAAGAACGAGACCTTGGAGAACCTGAAACAAATCCATTTTGCTGCTGTTTCATGTGGACTGAATAAACCAGGCACAGAAAATGCCGACATTCAGAAGCCACGCCGGAGCCTGGAAGTCATACCTGAAAAAGCAAATGATGAAACTGGAGATTGAAGGAATTTTCTAGAAACCATTATGGAGTTTATAACTCTAGGACCAATTGTAGTCAAGTGGGACATTTGCTTTGCACTCACTAATGAAAATAATATTTGGGATTTTAAAGCACAACTGGAGTAGCTGATTACGGTCTATTAAAACTGTGAATGTATGTAGCAATTCTGCGTGTGAAGGCAAATAAACTCTTTAACAAGAAATTATATTCCTGGCCAAAATATGCTATATTTGTATACAAAGGCATCGTGACAGTTCCAGGGTGGACAACAGACTCTTAGTTCTAGTTCCGTTGAGAAAAAAAACGTTTTCCTAACTGAAAACAATTTCTTAAGATGGGAATGGATTGTATTGTCAAATTCGTATTTATTGGAGAGAAACCTAACCTACGCATTTTACTTCTATACGATTGCCAGAGTCTCTGAGTTATAGATGATTTTGGTGGCGTGCCTGCTGAGCTATGATTACTGGGGAGAATGTAAGTGGACAGATGCACCGAGTCCCCAGGGGCCGTGGAGCCATCGAACTACCAGGACTGCGGCTCCCGGCTGAAGACACACACTGGGCAGACATATGACGTAAAAGCAGCCAATCTGGAAGCGACACATTGTAAATAGTTTTTCATTGTATGAAGTAGTGTTCACATTAAAACGATGTTTTATGATATTTCTCCAGTAGCAGTACATGCATTTAATGAAAGTTTTAACTTTTAACGTTTCTAGTTAAAAATATTCGACTCCTCAGAGCGGCCAGTGGTCAAGCAGCTTTGTCAGCAATGAGTTTCTTGTCTGGCTTCACGGTTTCGCTTCAAGGAAGGTGCTCACGACTTGGCGCAATGACAGCTGACTGATTTCTGCCACGAGCCGAGATGCCACTTTGCGCTCTGAATTCGCACTGGAGTGAAGTGTGCCCCCCAGACAGTGCAGCTCGGGGGGCAGGGGCACGGGTAGCTGTCCTTTGCCAGCTGGGATTTTAATCCAAGCCTTTATTTTCTAAATCGGTGAAACTTTGCGCTATTTTTGAAAAGATACCAGACACTGCAGCCCAATTACTGCTTCTCCCAAACCAAACTTGCTTTCAGATATTGGAAGAGTAAAAGCTCTAAATCTTCAGCAAGCCTCCTTGATTTGTCCGTTTTCTTTTCGGTGGTTCAGGTCTGTGGGCCAGATGAGTATGAGTAACCTGCCGTTTCCTCCCAGTTAGGAAGATACTCAGGACCATACAACTGATTTCTGCCCAGACTCCTAAATATCCTGTTAAAAAGCAGTTTCTCAGCTCAGTTCTTGTCATTTGCATTCTAAAGAGTGTGCTTAAGTGAAGGTTTGCATCTTCACTGCCTCTCAGCACCGTGTAATACCAGTTAGAAAATTAAACCTATCTGTCACTTGAATGCTTGTTCGGTTCCCTGCGCACCCCAGAGAAACCGGGCGGGTAGGTAGCTTCAGCTCTCTGCTCGGAAATGAACTCTACGTAGAAGAATAAAAAAAAGAAAGAAAGAAAGACAAGGAAGAACCGCAAAGAATTAAAAGTAGCTTTATAGACTGAGAAATAAAATAATGTACAACTTACATATCCATTGTTAGCAATCCTTGAACCCAGCTGGCTAGTAAATAGCAATATTCAACTTGCGGTGAAATCCAAAAATAATAAAAAATGACCTTTCAAAACAGAATCAAGTTGAGAGCAATGCTGCATTTACAGTCATGGCAGGCATTACCGGAGGTGTGGATTGAATGACTCGGAGAGCAAGGCGCAGCTGATTTGCTGCCTGTCCTACAGGTGTGGAACGGGCATCTTGAGGACAGAAGGAGTCAGGTGATTGCTCCTCACGGGCCTTTCTAGGTGCTGGGGGTGCAGACACGCGCAGCCCCCATCAAAAAGTCTGACGGGGTGCGGGGGTTGGCGCAGCACCCAGCCCCAGGTGTGCTCTACCTTTCCTCAGTTAAAAAAAAAAAAAAGCAGCCTTCTTTTGACCCATTTCTTCAAAGGAATTAATCACGTGATGGGAAAAAGAATGGGAGCGCTCCACGTGAGGAGTGGCTCCCGAAGCTGCCATGTTCCCCCGTCTGCCCAGACCCCGCCCCAGTGAGGCCCCCACCCTTTATTCAAGATGGTGACTCAGATCAGCAGAGCACACATTCATGGCTAATTGAGCTATTTTCTTTTCGCCTTCATTTGGACATGGGAACCATTCATCACATGGCCCTGGGCCAAAGTTATGATTTATGACCTTTGTAAACAGTTTTCTCTTACAAAGGACTAACTGGTCTGCTCTGAGTTGAATCTGTGGCGGCCTTATTATAACCCCATTGGTCAAACAAAAGTGGGACATGCTCCTGAGTTCATAAATTGTGGTGACAGCAGGGTGACATGCCAGATCCCCTCCCTCATCTACATTCCTTATAACGGGGGACCCCGCCTAAGTCTCTTATTGTAAGTACAAATAATGCCCTTTAGTTTGACTAATGTGTACATTAGCCACACTGTACACACACACTGCACCATCCCTAGTTAAGGGAGATGTCTGATAGGAAGTCCGTGAACACAACTGGTGTTGCCCTGCTGAGGACACAGGAAAATGGAGTCAGACAAAATTGCGCAGAGACTAAGGCAAATGCCTGGTCAGCTTAGTGGGCAATGAAACGTCACACTGGCAACATGCAAACAGAGCCAAGCACCAGGTTTCCAGCAGTCACGTGGATGACCTGTCCACGGAGTAAATCCCGAGGCACCTGGTTGTGAAATGCATCCTCTCTGATACCTGAGCTGTTGCAAGTGTTGGTATCTTCTAGCAGCTGCAGCTTCTGAGCAGTGGGAAGGAAGGCCTCTAAACCCCAAATGCTCACCTCCTCCGTCTCAGGGCGGGGGTGTAGCCTGGGAGTCCCACCCCAGCTGGGTGGCCTGCATCCTCGGGAGGATGCTCCCCACCTGTGCGGAGGTGGGGCTGTCAAGGTCTGGATGGGGAGACTCATCTGGCTTGCAGTCTCCATCAGGTGGCCTCATCTGGTACACTGGATACTTTGCGCTGAATCTTGAATCAAGGGTTGAAACGATATAAATGCAAAATTGACTGTACTCAACAGCATCACTCACCTCCTGAGTGAGAAAGCCCAGCTAGATTTCTCTTTACCATTTTCAGTAGGAGCTAGGCTTTGATCTGAGAAGACCTAACATTTACCATGAGCTGGAACAGTTTTGTATTTATGTTTGACAGTGGGGCCCTTTGTGGGGGCCGTGTGCCAAGTAAGGGTGGTGTTTAGGGACGTCACATATGTCAGTTTTTCCTCTCAACAACAGGCAAAATATTTATCCAGTATTACAGGTGAAGAAATGATGATTTTAGCCAAGGTCACAGATTGCTCAAGTCAGGATTTGAACCCAGATCTGCCTGCTCTGAAGCCTGTGTTCCCCAAAACTACGTCTGTACTCTTCTGAATTCCAAATACATGCTTCATCTCTAAACTACAATGTGGGCACTATGTCATAAACAATGAGGCAATTTTATTTTTCTTTCACCCTGAACCTGAGCTCCCTAGAAGCCACTGAGATTTACTCTGATTTTATTGAGCACATTTTGGACACCAGGGACCACCATGTACAAGAACAGACATGGTCCCAACTCCCATGGAATTCACAATGTGGTTTTGAGAAAGAGACATTTTTCTAAATAGTTACAAAGAGAACGTACAAATACAAACCATGGTGAGGGCAATGAAGGGGCTCCCCGGCCTCATGTCCTCGCTGAGTACTGAGAGGAAGTGTTCTCAACCTCCCTTGCTTCTGTAACTGAAGGACTAACAAAATGCTTCCTTCCTTCACAGGATTCTTGTGAGGACTGAATAAGATGGTGTTTGTAAGGTGCCTGGCCCACAGTGGACTGGCTGTATTATGATCAGTAGTTATTCTTGAAAGCTAGGGCCATGAGGGTATACCAGAGACCTCACCCTCCTTGGAAGATGGACTGAGTATTGCTCTGAAACACAACCGTCAGAACTTAAAATGGCCATTATATCTTGGGTTGGCTGGGCTCACGTCAGTCGTTCTTGCTTGAGGTCTATCATGCAGTTGCTGGCCTATGTCAGCTAGGACTGTGTAGTCATCTGATCGGCTACACATGCAAGATGGCTCCCTCTCATGGCTGGGTTGTGCACCAAAGCATCTGCATAGGGTGTCTCTATGTGACTTGGACTGCCTATAGCAGGGCACTGGGTTCCAAGAGTCTGTGTTCCTGAAGACCTAGATGGAAGCTATGGGTCTTCTTAAGACTTCTTGTGCCTCGCCTCAGAAATCCTAGAATGTTACTTCTGCTGACTTCCATTGTTCCAGTATGTCACTAAGTCTGCCCAGGTTCACATGGGTGGAGAAACCAACTCCCTTTCTTCCTTGGGGAGTGGCAGGGTTGTGTTGCAGGAAAGGATATGGGATAGGAGATATTAAGACCACCTTTGGGATATACGAGCTGCCACAGAAGATTCCCTGAGAAAGTGGTATTTTAGCTGAGACCTTGAAGGCAAAAATTGTCACGAGATGGTGAAATTCAGACAATTGAGGGAGAGAACACAGCGTGTTGCAAAAGCCAGTAATGGAGGGAGGGTGGCATGCTTGAGGACCTAGAGAAGGAGAGCAAGACCAGGGTGCAAACGATGAGAGGAGGCAGGTGTGGAATGAGTGGGGGAGGGCTGGAGCCCATCACGAAGGGCTCCATAGGCCTTGTCAGCGATTTTGGTCTTGGTTTCGTAAAAAACTAGTGCCAAATATTTAGTTTTATTATATTTAATCTACCTTTTATTGGTTTTACTTAATTATAAAAAGAAATGTATGCTCCTTGTTACTAAAAAGGTCAAATGCTAAAGAGTATAACCTAAAAAGTGCATGTGCCACTCCCACGGCCCGTCTCCTGCTCCCCACGGGAATGGTTTGGCCAGTTCCTCCTCCATGTGGACATGTTCACATGTTACCAACAGATGCCATCCTCTCTCTGATAAGTTCCCACTTTTATTGTCAAGAAAATATATAACTTTAAGGGTCACAGAAACCAAAGAATTGAATATTTAAAGTAAAGCTGTGGCCTGGAAAGTGATGAATACCAGTTCAATTTCAGGAACTACAATAATTTTGCATTTTATCAAAGCCACCAATGTTAGGAAGAAAATAGAAATTAACAACAACTTATGTGAAATACAACTATTGGAATTTATAAGAGCAAATGGCTTCCCTCTAAAAAGATTTTTATACTCTAAACCAAAAATCACAAAAATCCTTTGGGAATGGATTGTTGTGGCTGTTGAGATTATAGGTTGAGATGAACATTCGGGACATATAGCAACATATGATATAGATAATTAATATTCAAAGCATTGAAAGGAATAATATTTGAGTAAAACTCTCCTTCCATCTCCCCCTGGCCTCCGTGCCAAGAACTTATCGTGTTTAATCATTTCTGGTTTTGATTCTTCTGATAATTATCTCCCAAACTCTAGACCAGTGCTGTCCAATAGATCCTTCTATGATGATGGGAACATCTATGTCTGTGCTATCTAATACAATAGCCACTGGCTGCATGTGACCATAAATTTATATTTTAATTAATAAAAACTCAATGAAATCAAGAATTTGGTTCCTCAGTCACACGAGCCACATATCAATAACTCCAGAGCCACATGTGGCTAGTTGGCCACCATCATGGACAGTGTGGCAACAGAGAATAGGCTCATCTCTCTGCTTCTTCTTTATCAACCTTAAAAGATCTGTGACTCTACACAAAGGAAAAGGAAAAATGCCGCTCACTTCACTGCTCCTTCTCTTTGCTTTCCCTTCATTCCCAAGCCCTGTTAGGAACATTTTTGTTTTAGTGTTGTTGGTTTACCATTATGGCTTTAAGTAGTATATTTTATATATTTTTAATGTTTTATTTATTTTGGGGGAGACAGAGAGACAGAGTGCAAGCAGGGGAGGGGCAGAGAGAGAGGGAGACACAGAATCTGAAGCAGGCTCCAGACTCTGAGCTGTCAGCACAAAGCCCAACATGGGGCTTGAACCTACAAAGTGTGGGATCATGACCTGGGCCAAAGTCAGACACTTAAGCAACTGAGCCACTTAGGTGCCCCTAAGTAGTATATTTTGAACTGTTTTCTTGATACATCAGTTGTTGACTGTCATACTTTGATCCACCGCTGTGCTAGGTCAGGAAATTAGAGTTCTGCACTGTTTCCTTCCCTGACACCTGCACTTGCCAACCACTGTACTTGTCACATACATAACTTGTCTCTGGATAATAGTGTGTTTTGTCTCGTAGCTGTAAACTCTAAGATTGGCTCTATAATTAAATAACCAGCCTTTATCATGTTATAATTTCATAAGAATTCATTTGTTATAGCAATAGTATAACTAAACCTGCCCAGAAGGAGACAGTTAGGATCCCAGGCTGCCAAACCTGTGCCGCTCACGGTGAATGGAGCTAATTTCCACTGCCAACCAAGACAGAGTAATGGGCAGCAGATTTGCCTTCCTGCATGGAACAACCACGACCTAGAAAACAATGGTTTTCAAGACACTAGACCTACGGCATAGGAAGACAGTGATCCCTTGGAGAAAGTAAGCAGGTAAGATGAGCCATGTGATTTCCCTGATTACCTTGAGAGAGCTTCCAGGCCCTGTGCCAGGAGGGGAAAGTGAGGCAGCGCCTAGAAGCACCCCTGAGTGGAGGAAGTGGGCTGAGGACATGGGAGACCAAGATGGCCGGAGTTTGCGGGACAGGGTGCCGGCGGGAGGCAGCCGCGCAGAGGACAGAGAGCTATAGAGGGCCGGTGTTGAGCCAAGTGCTCCCCAGCACAAACGAAGACTCTCCCTGAGGCAGGAGAGAGAACCACTCAGTCGTTAGAAGAGCATTTCTCAACCTTTTAAGATCGTCAACCCCCTAACGAGTCATTTTAGACATTTTTTTCATGGTCACTCTCCCCCAGGAAGTTTTAATACCACACATATAAATGTTTATCCATCTAGCTATTTGTGTCTTGCGTGCATCTCTAATATGTATATAAAATTGTGATTTTTTTTCACTTTATATATAAAGAGAGTCAAAGCTATTCTCCAAAACTACGTCTTGCTCCTTTGGGAGCTTCCGCCCACAGAGGGAAAGAGAGCTCAGGCCGTGCTCCCACAGGGCCCACAACAGCGTTGCTGCCACCAGCCTGACTGGAAATCCACGTTATTCACAGGCCCCCAAGGAGAGGCATCAGAAGGGTCTTACCTCAGTAGTGGGAAATAATTCCCTCCAGAACAGACATTGCTGTGGTCCCACCTACAAATTTTAAGTAAAGCCTAAAGAAAATCAAACTTTTCCAGCAACTGAACTACCTCCCCAAACAAAGCCTAGGAATATTTATTGGAATTCACAGATATTTAGGGCCCAAAAAGGTAAGATTTGCAATGTCTGGTACCCGAAAAAGAGTTATCCGGCATGTAAAGAAGCAGAACATTACAACCTATGCGAGGAGAAAAATCCATGAATCAAAAACAACCCAGAACTGGCACAGGTGTTAGAATTCGCATACAGAAGTATTAAAACACTTATTACAGCTGCATTCCTTGTGTTCAAAAAGCGAAGTAGTTGTATGGGTGATATAGAAAAGACTAAAATTTGACTCCTGGAGATGGGAACTTCAGTGTGTGAATGAAAGCTACAATGGACGGGATTAATGGCAGTGCAGACTTTGCAAAAGAAAAGAATTAGTGCACTTAAAACCAGCATAACAGAGACTCGCCAAAATAAAACACGCAGAAGCAGGAAGAAAAAAAGAAAGCAAAGCAAAACAAAGCAAATGAATAGAGCATCAGTGAGCTGTGGGACCACTTCAGGTGGCTTCATGTGTGGGTAAGTGGAGTGCCCAAAGGAGAGGGAAGAGTGGGGAGGACCAAAAAATAAATAAGAAAATATAAGGGTGAGACATTTTCTGCAATTTCTACAGACACTTTTACATCCCAGTGACGCAGGAATCTCACACCAACAAGTCACACGAAGAACACGACACGATGGCACAAATATCAAGTTGCTCAAAGCCCCAGTGACAAGGAGAAAAGTCTCAAAAGCATTCGCAGAGGAAAAGACACATTCTATACGGAAGCATGAAAATGAGGACCACGGCAGATTTGCAGGGGACAGTGGTCCAAGTGAGGAGTCCGTGGAACAACATCTTTAAAGGACTGAAAGGAAAGTAGCTGTCTCCCTAGATGTCTGTGCCCCACAAAAATATCTGCCCCAAAAGGCAAAATAAATTGTTCGCATGTGGACAAAAGCTGAGACAATTCATTACCAACAGATCCACACTACGTTACTTTTGTAGAAAGTCCTCAGAAGAATGATAGCAGGTAGAAATACAGATGGGCACCAAGGAAGGAGGAGTTTTGGAAGTGGTAACTACACATATAAAAAGATAATACTTTTCCTTATGTTTAAAATCTCTTTAAAAAGATCACTGGCTATTTCAAAATAATGATGCAGCTTACGTAAATGTAAAATGTTTAACAACAATAGCACAAGATCCTAGAGGTGAGAAAGAAGTGCATTACTGTAAGGTTCTCCTGCTGTGTGTAAAGTCGTGTGATACCACTTAAAAGTGCAGTGTTATAAATAGTGACGCATGCTGTTCACCCTAGGAAACCACTAGAATAACAAAAGAAAGAACGATAGCTAATAATTCAACAAAAGAGGTGAATGAGAATAACAATTACTCAAAAGAAAAAGAAGAAAAAGGGAAAAGGATAAATAAATGGGGCAAATAGAAAACAATTGGCAAAATCAAACACAAAAATGTGATAAATGCAACTTTAAAATTAGCTTCTGCTTTTTTCTGAGATGCTGTTATTAAAAGTCAGGCTGGGATAAACATTTGCAACACTATATACTTTTTTTACCAAAAAGTGATTTTCAGAATATATAAACTTTTACAACTCAGTAGTCAGAAGGTAAGCAATATGCTAAAAATCATGGCGGAAGGAATAATGGCAAAAGAAAATATAATGTCCATAAAGCTCATGACAAGGTATTTAGTACCATTAGTCATTAGGGAAATGCAAATCAAAACCACGATGAGATACCACCGCACATCCACTAAAATGGCTAAAATTAAAAATACTGACAGTCCTGCTTGTTGATGAGCGTACGGGACAGCACTAATTCTCATCCTTTACTGTTGAAATGTAAAATGGTTCACCTATTTTGGAAAACAGTTGGGCATTTTTTGATGTAGTTGAAACTAAACTTATGAGCTAGCAATTCCAATCCCCGTGTTTCCACGGAGTAATGAAAACTTCTTTCCTTCTTAAGACTTGCTTAAGATTATTGACAGCAGCTTTATCCATAACATTCCAGAACTTTAAACTACCCAAATGATCATCAACAAGAAACTGGATAAACAAAGTTGTGTTATATTCATGAGACTCAGCACTTCTCAACTACACGGAGAACAGACTTCTGGTACCTGCTGCAGACATGGATGACTGGAAAACACTTCACACTGTGTGAATAAATCCAGACACTAAAGAGTGCCTACTATGTGCTTCCATTCATAAGGCGTTCTAGAACAGGCACAGCCAGAACTCTGCAATAGAAGGGGTGCCTGCCATGGAAATTTCTGGAGGGATATAGATGTAACATCATGTAAATCTACATCTAGATTGATTGCAGTTAACTGGTCACAGGTACAATGTACCAGACATTTGTCAAAACTCTTTGAATTGTGTATTTGAAAGCTGTATATTTTTTGTATATAAGTTATATTTCAATAAAGTTGATATTATATTTTTAAAGGTGATTGTAACGTAAAAACAAGGAGAAAAACAATTGGGAATAGAAGTGGGAAGAGGGACCATGGTATTATTTTATACTTTTGCTTTATCAGTAAAATCCTTTTTGTGTCTTAATTATATAATTGTTTAACAGATTCCTTTGAAGGTTTTTTTCCCCCCTCTGAGTCCTCTTATTTCTTGTTTTCAATTTGGACTAATTGCTTCCCAGGCCCGCTGCACAGATTTAGTTCTGAAGCTTATTTTATTTATTACAGTGCTGACTGAGTTTTACTATATACTGGTCTTTCCTGGATCCTGTGCTTTGTTTGGGGAGCAGTTGTCTTTGCTTTTAAAATTAAAAAAAATTTTTTTCCATTTATTTTTGAGAGAGAGAGAGAGAGAGAGAGAGCATGAACAGGGAAAGGGCAGAGAGAGAAAGAAACCCAGAATCTGAAGCAGGCTCCACGCTCTGAGCTGTCAGCACAGAGCCCGACGCGGGGCTCGAACCCATGAACTGGGAGATCATGACCTGAGCCGAAGTTGGACGCTCAACTTACTGAGCCACCCAGGCGCCCTGAGTTGTCTTTGCTTTTTGCTGAGTAATTTTTTCAGAGAGTGTTTAAGGAAGGCAGATTTTCTGAGTCTTGCCAATGTTCAGAAATTCTTGACCTTGCTCCCATATTTGATTGTGGGTTTGACTGGGTGTCTAAATCTAGGCTCTAAATCATTTTTCTCAGAACTTTGAACTATCACTGCATTTTCTTCTAGTGCCAATATTGCTTCTGAGAAGGCATACCATTCTGGTGCTTACTCATTTGTAGGTAACAGGCTCCATTTTCTTGGGAACTTATGGATCTATTCTTTATTTTTGGTGTTCTAAAATGTTATGATATATTTGGGTTTACTCGTCCATTCAACAAATACTTATTGTAGATATTGATTTCAGGGAAGCCTAGGAGCCAGAAATAGAGCCGGTAAGTTCCCCATTCTCGAGGAGGTTACATGCTGGTGTGGGAAATAGGCAGTAAATATAAACAAGTAGATGAGATCCCTGTATATACTGATAGGTTCTGAGAAGAGAAGAGAACAGGAACAGGATAATAATAAATGGAGGCAGGACCAGGAGGCAGCACTGAGTGCAGGCCTGGGTTGATCTGGAAAAAAACAAAAGAACATTACAGTTAAGGGAACACACCCCCAAAGGATCAAGGTGGGAATGGACCACAGTGTTTGGGGACAGGGTGGCTGAGGGGGGTAGAAAAGCTGAAAGCAGCAGAACATAAGGGGCAAACAGGAGCAGCCTCTGCAGAGCCTGTGAGGATCTTGGATCTTAGTCTAGGTCAATTAAGGAGCACTGGTGTCTGATTTGTATTTTAAAGACCCCGCTGGCTGTGTATGAAGCATGAGAGGGTCAAGACGAGAGGTGGGAAGACCAGCTAGAAGGTGTTGCTGTAAACCAGGGAGGTGGTGGTGGTAGGGAACAGAGTGCAACAGTAGGAAGGGGGAGACTTGCTCAGAGTGGGATCTTATTTTTTAATGTTTACTTATTTTGGAGAGAGAGAGACAGAGACAGAGTCAGAGAGACAGAGAGAGCTGGGAAGGGGCAGAGGGAGAGGACACAGAATCTGAAATAGGCTCCAGGCTCTGAGCTATCAACACAGAGCCTGACGTGGGGCTCGAACCCACGAACTGTGAGATCATGACCTGAGCCGAAGTCAGAGGCTTAACTGACTGAGCCTCCCAGGAGCCCCTCAGATTGGGATCTTAATTGGACATGGCAGTAGAGAAAATGAAATGCCTTGGGTTTTCATTTGGGCAACCACATGACTGGGGAGGCTTTACCGCGAGGGAGGAGGCGTGAGGAGCAGCAGGTCTGGAAGAGTCACATCTACGTTGGGATGCCAGAGAGACCGTCAGAATCTAGTGTGTGTGCCAGACTTCCCGGACAGGTGAGCAGTTAGGGAGGTGACGTGGGGGTCTGTGGCATGTGAGGTGGTGTTCAGTGCCCTGCTTGATACCTTCGGGGCCCTTGCGTTATGAAATCCATGTGTGACTCATACATCTTCAACTCTGGACGTTTCCCCCTGCTATTTATGTAATGATAACTTCTGCATTTTGCCTGTCCTTTCTTTCCAGAATTCCTATTCAAGGTGCATGCTAAATTCTTTGGCACAATCCTCATTTGATTATTTTTCTTCACCTTATTCATCTCGTTGCACTTTTGTCTCATGCCTTTCTTGGCTCTTTTTTGTCCTCCTGTTACACTGATCATGTGATGTTGGCTCTAATATATTTTTACTTCCAAAAACTTTGTCGTTCTCTGATGACAGCCTGTTCTTGTTTTGTGATGGTTGTCATCTGATGAGTGCTCTTCTTTCCCCTGTATCATTTCTTCTGTGGTCAGCTGTTCTTTTGCTGAATCCTGGACCTTCTCTTTGGTACCCATTTGGTATCGATTGTCAGGAGGGCCATCGTGCTCTGTTCCTCTCTAAGAATGAGGAACTATCCGTGCGGCCGCGTGGCAGGGCGCGTTCCGGTGCACGTGTGTGTTCTCTGAGTCCCTGAGCGGAGCCGCCCCGACGCTGGAGCGTGTCTGTGAGCAGGCTTCCCAGCACAGGCGCAGGCAGGGGGACCTCACTCAGCGCACAAGCTGACACCGCAAATGCTTACGAATTCAGTGTAGCGTGAACTCTTTGTCAGATTACATTACAATATAGAAAAGAAGTGGTGAACAGAAGTTACCTACCCCTCTCTGAAAATGCACGCACATGCAAATGTTACCAATCGACCAAGGCTCTTTTTGGGCCATGATTGATTCCCGATGGCTGAGTCGGGGAGGAGGGGCTCAGGGCAGGGGGGCTCCCCCGTGTGATTTCCTGCTCAGACCACACCCCTGACAAAGGGTCATAGCTCCGAAGTCTGTAGACCAGACTCAGCATGGAGGAGACGCTCAGGAAGTGGTCTGGGGGCCTTCATAACCATCATTTCATTCAGTGATAACTCACATTAAATATATGTAGACTTAGTTTGGTCTCTATTGCCAAAATGCCAAAAGGAGGGCTGACGTGAGAGAAAGGCAGTTTGACTATGAAGTAGTTGTGTGCATGAGTCTGAAAATATGTGCGCCTGATTAGGTAACTGATTATGTCACAAGCTAGATGTAAGTTATTTTTGGAATATACATGCTTCTGTTACTTCCACAGACATGGTTAACCGGGGTGCACTGCCTCTGATGGTATTTTAATGGCTGATATGACAGACAAGTATTTATTGGCCCTACTAATGAAAACAAACTGGATGTTGTCATTAGCAACTGGGAAAGACAGATTTGAATAGTTTAAGAAGGATACTTTAGTAAATAGGGACCTGTATCAACAGATGTTACATCCATAAGGAAAAATTCAGCAGAATGAATACAGCAGGACAGAGTTCAAGTGCAAGGCCAGCCAGGCCTGCTGCGCGCAGGTTTGACCAGGCACCCCCGCTGGGAAAAGTTAGTGAGTCAGTCCCAGCTTCGTGAGTCCGTGAGGCTAAATGTTCATCAGAAATATTAAAGAGAAGTGTGACGGTGGGATAAATGAGGATTGGGAGAGGGAAACAAGAGAAAGTTGTGAATATCGATGTTGCCAGAAGCCAGAAGCCAGGCTGGTGGCATAAATGCATGAACTAGAAGGAAAGGCAAGAGGGAGCAGTGAAGCCTGCCGCCGAGTGGAGAGTTCATGTCAGCCCCGAAGACACTCGAACTCAGGTTCCACAACAGCAACGGCACCGTGGCCGGTCATACAGAAGTTTCTCAGAGCCCACAGGGTCCCTGTCTGCAGCACCATGAGCAGTCAGGTGGCCCCTCTCTGGAACGGCTGCATCACTACTGCGGGGGACAGTGGTCCAGCAGGGGGGTGCTGGTGAGCCATGAAGGGGCTCCTAGTTCCCCCGCCGCTGCCGCTTTGCAGGGCTGCTGGTTTAGTCTTCCAATTCCTTCACAATTACCTTCAATATCAAGAGCATTATCTCCACTTAGTTTGCAGAGACATATAGGAGAAGGAAAAGAATTGCTCTGATTGGGGTGGGTTTGGGGTAGAGAATCTTCTTGCAGTTTTCCTCCCACATCTGCTGTTGGCTCATGGCATTCACGACGAACATGAATATTCATGTGAATGTAATATGCATGCTGATTAAATGAAAAAGGCAAATTGAGGTCATGTTCGCAAGATTTAGGAGAGCTCATGAGACATTTTGTAATCTCTGTAGGAACGTATCAGGGATGAAAACGTGCCTCCTTTGGGCTTGGGTAAAGGAATTAGATGGCACAGTAATATTTCAGACTGCTCCTGGGTTCATCAAATCCAGTATATTTCTTCAAAATGCAGAAACTGAGGCCAGAGACGTTACAAGAGTATTCAGGGCCGCAGAACTAGCCAAGGTTACAAATTCAATTCCTTTTCACCTCTGTTCTTACAACTTGGTTTAATTTTGAGATGATGCCTCACAGCGATTGTATCTTCTCTGGAAATGACTCCTCAGTACCTGTAGGTCGGCAATTTGAAAAGTGCCACTCAAAGCAATGTCACGTGTCCTGTTTGTTCAGACGTTTTCCGTCCTGGTTGCTCTGAACCCAGCACCTACGCAGCAGTGGTAGAAATGGCGTGCTGCGTGGCGAACTTCGGTTCTTGAACTTTGTACCCATCTTCATTTAGGAATTTTAACAACACATTTTTACTAGTTAAAAAATTTATGAAAATGATATAATATTATCTGCTACCTCACTTAAGCAAGAAGTAGAAATTTTGCTCTAAAAAATAAAAATCCATACACCCTTAGCATGTATACATATCTTTCTATCAGGTAAATAATATTTACTCTTAAAATAATTCTCGGAAGCATGAGCTCTGTCTTATATACAGAAGAGTTAAGATCAGCTTTTGAATGTAGCAGAAAAAGGCTGATGATGTTGACCAGTAAAAAATAGCTAGAAAACGCTCATAAAAATTCGCCTTACTCAAACAAACACACAGATTGACTTTTATTGGCATGTTCTTACCAACAGTACAAAATGGTTTTCTGTGACACGTCAAGTGTTCTCCAAAAAAGAACCTGTACAAAAATTGACCTAGACTTGAGTACAGAGCATTAGTGAAGAAAATAGGGGGGCGGGCGAGTATTTAGGAAAAAACCTCAAGAAACAGAATGTAAATATGGTTACGGGGCTGGAGATTCTGAATTTATAACCCGTTTCCAGGCCATGCCTATGCTGTGCGTTTGAAGATCACATCTGAGTAGCAAGAGTCTAGGGAATATCTTGATTATCTGTACGAAGACAATTATGTGAATTGATTCTGCCAGTAATGTATACAAGGCATTTAAAGTTGCCCAGTGATTTTCACTGGAAAAATTGGAAGTTTGGGGAAAATTGAGTGGATTTATAAGTGAGAGTATATGACATATTTATAATCACTATTAATTTATCATAAGTTTCTATGATATATGATATAGTCCCTGTAATTTGTAATAAATCCTTAGTAAATGTTCGTTTCTATCCTGGATTTTCCCAAGTTCAGAAAAATCTTGGCGTTCGCTCAGGTGAGCAAGAGAAAGCTTCTCCTGTTGTCCCTGGGCCTGTGGCCGGAGAGGAGAGCACCAGTGACCCACAGGTAGACGGGAAGGGTGACACGGAAGGGTGGGCCGGAGCCACCAGCCGCAGGAGCCTTCGGGTTCCTCAGAGGTGCCTTGGGGGCTACCATGGGGGAGCAGCAAATGGAAATTATGCCTCAGTTTTTAAAACTGTGAATATTGAAAAAGGGAAGTTTGGAAACAGCAGCTTCCAGTTGAGGAAGTTGTGGCCCAGAGAGGCGAAGTGGCTTCCCCAGAGAGATCAGCCTTATCGGTTCTGTTCTCACAGCGGCACTCTTCCCTCAACTACCCTACACGACCTTTGTCACCACTGGGGTTTTCGTTCTGAAAAACAGATAGTGTCTCAGACACATGACCAGAGTTTATAATTCAAATCCATTCCTCTTTGTGGTGGTTCTCACTCCCCACCGCCCAGTGTGAACTTGGACAAGGGTCCAGAAGAAATGGGTTTTGTATCCTGGAAATAAGAGCGCGTGGTTGCTGGGTCTCGGCCACACGAGGTTCTTGCTCCCCCAGGTCAGGTAACGTGGCTGAGCTGAACCTTATAACCCAGCAGGTCTGAGCTGTAACCCCACAACAGACCCTTATAAATGGACTTGGTATGTCCAGCTCACTGAGACTGTCACACACACAGTGCCCCCCCCCCGCCCCGCCCAGGGAAACTCTGCCCAAGAGATTTTTTGTCTTCTTCACCTAAGTAGTTTTTGCATCCCTCTCTCTTTTGAAATTTCTTTGACTTAAGTGGAACACATCTCCTGGAAGAAATATATCAGCAAGTAAGCTTCATAAATGTATGCTGTGACAGGATTCTTGTTCTTCCTAATCAGCAATGAATGGAAGGCGTTATACAGTCTGAATTCATTCTGCACTTACTTACTGAGCACCCGTATGTGCCAGGCATTGTTTCAGATGCTGAGGAGACAGAACCCTAGCTGACTCTATTAAGGGGTCGGGCAAAAAGCAAACGGACCAATGAATAAATGGCAAGTTGTAATAGGAGTTTATGGAAACAAGTCAAGGGTTACATTAAAAACTGGTAGGAGGGATTCTGCATCCGGTATGGGTGTCCAGAAAGCCAGGCCTTCTGACCTGGAAAAGACTGGACGTATCCAAAGGGTGGTAGAGAAGGGCACACGTGAAGGCTCTGGGGCAGGGGGCTCGGTGTGTTGGGGAACAAGAGGAGACACCCACAGGGAAGAGTGGCCTCGCTGAGTCTGGAGAGACAGGCAGGGACCAGATTCTATGGAGCTCTCTAGGCCAAAGGTGTGAGAGAACTAAGTTTTATTCTAAATATGATTGGACAGCTATTGAAGGGTTGTGAGGGTGTGATTCCATTTGTGTTATAAGATCCTTTCTGTCGCTCCATGGAGGAAACAGTGGAGGGTTGCAAGAGCCGTAGCAGAGGGACCGGAGTTCAGATGCCATAATTCATGGCAAAGGGAGCGGTGGCCTCTGTTGTGAAGGCTGCAGTAGAGGAGAGGAGGGGCACCCAGGATGTACATTGGTGATGAAGACTGTCTTTGCCATTGGATGAGTTGGATGAGAAAAAGGAAGGGTGAGGGATAACTCCTAGGATTCTGACTTAGGAAACAGTACCTGAAAGGCCAGGGAAAGAGCACCTTTGGGGGGAGATTAGGAGTTCCTTTTTTTGGACATGTTGGGGTCGAGAACCCATTAAACATCTAAGTGGAGGTGTCAGGTAGGTAGGTAGATATATGAATGTGGAATGTGGAGGGGAAGTCAAGGATGGGAAGACAAACTTGGGGGTCATTAGCATACACACATGGCATGTATTGCCTAGAGGGTCTGCGAGAGCATGGGGGAGAGGGTCTTGGCAAAATAGAAGACTCGGGACAGAGCTGTGAGGAGCCCAAAAGTTAGAGCTGACAAGCAGCTGGTTGTTTTGAATTCTCACCATTGACATCAGTGTTTTTTCTTATGATATTGGGTGACGTTGCTCTGAGTCATGTTTCCCACATACTTGTAAATAGCACAGGAGAGATTTTATTTATTTATTTATTTTTGTTTTTTATTTTTTAATGTTTTTTATTTATTTTTGAGAGACAGAGAGAGACAGCACGAGCAGGGGAGGGTCAGAGAGAGAAGGAGACACAGAATCAGAGCTGTCAGCACAGAGCCTGATGCGGGGCTAGAACCCACAAACCATGAGATCATGACCTGAGCGGAAGTCAGACGCTTAACCAACTGAGCCACCCAGGCGCCCCAAGAGATTTTATATGAAGAATCAAACCTATCATTCAGGAGACTGTGAGAGAGGAGACTGCAGAGGTGATCACCGTTAATGGATTGTCACCAGTACCATGCATCAGCACTGTTGCATGAGAAGAAATGAGGCAGGGCTAGATTTACATGTGTCACAGAAAGCAAACAACACTATGACATAGTGTGTAGTTTGTGTCTCCTTCAGAATAAAGTCCAAATGCCTTCGCAGGCAGTGCCCTCCATGGGGGGCCCCCTTGCCTCCGCCAGTCTTCCTGGGGCACTTTTTGCTCCAGCAGCACTGGAGAGGTGCCGATCCTTCTCCCTGCCCCGTCTCCCACCCCGGAGACCCCTAGCCACCTTCTCCTTCTCCTCTATTCACCCTCTGACATGAGTTTTTTGGGGAACACATTCTTCCAATCTCTTTCTATCCCCAAATGCTGGCTGAGTGGCTCTCTCTTCCCCACCACATCACTCTGGGCACCTTGTATTAGGTGGCATGATGTATGTGAGATCCCAACCTGGAATTGTATTTTTTTTTTTAGTTTATTTATTTGTTTTGAGTGAGAAAGAGGTGGGGGAGGGAGAGAGAGAAAGAGACAGGGAGCAAGTTGGGGAAGAACAGAGAGAGAAGGAGAGGGAAAGAATCCCTGAGGCAGGGCTCAAACACACAAACTGTGAGATCAAGACCTGAGCCCCAAATCAAGTCAGATGCTTAACCTACTGAGCCAACCCAGGCACCCCTAGAATTTGTATTCTTACCCCGCTCTCACCTCCTGCCTACCCTTCCTCATGGTCTGCCCTACGGATTTTGGACTTGGCCAGTGGCCTCCACAGTTGCTTTAGCCAATTCCTTGCAATAGATGTCTTGATATACATCTCCCACTAATTCTGGACTCTGACTGCTACAGGCAGGTTTCCAGGTAGCTATTCTGCATGACAAACCTCCATAACACTATGTGGCTAAAACAACCACCTGTTTATTCTCTGCCTGGAATCTGGGCGTCAAGAAGTCGGAAAGCAGGTGTTTCTCTCTCCTCCCTTGATGTCTGGCGCCTCCATTGGGATGACTTAAATGGCTGGCGGTGGGGGGAGGGCGTGATTCAATCGACTGTGGGGACCCAAGCCTGGAACGGCCTCCTCATACACAAAACTAGCTCAGGGACTAGGACGGAGGGAGGCTGGGCTCGACCAGACTGCTAACCAGAGCATTCCATGTGACCTGTTCTGATTGTGGTCTAGGGAACGTTCCCAGGTGACAAGGCAGAGCCGCATCGCCTCAGAAGTCCCATAGCAGGACCTCTGCCATCATCCCTTCCTTGAAGTAGTCTCAGGCCTAACCAGGTCCAGGGGAAGGGACGTAGCCCCAAGCTCTTTGTGGGAGGAATGTCAAAGAATTAATGGACATATTTCAAAACTACCACCAGCAATCAGCCAGGGCCCAAGCCCCAGCAAGATGTGCCCGGACTAGGCTCAGTCCCCCACAGGAACCCCAGTGAGGACGTGTCCCAGAGCACCCATAAACCCAAGAGAGACTGGGTGAGACCCCAGACTCACAGCAGGGGTGAGGATGGGGTGGGGAGCCCACGTAGAACACAGACCTGCCTGGAGGCGGCAGGGAAAGACGCCTCCACTCCCCACCTGTTCCTGGCTGACTCCCACTCCCACCGAGAACAAAATATCACCCGGCGCTGCCCAAGTCTCATAGCTGATGCCGTCTTAATAAATGCCGTTGAATGAATGACTAGATGCGCACCTGAGAAGATGAATGAAAGAACCGTGAGATAAAGAGTTAAGGCAGAATGTTTGATTCCACCCCTGCTCGGGTTACAGGCTCTGTCGCCTTCACACACCATTTCCAGGGTCCAGGAACGACAGGGAAACGGATGCGGAAGGAAACAAACGCATGTGCTAAATTCCCTTGTCTTTTGCTTCCTAGGCATTGGAGTCCGATCGCTTGGGTTTGAATCCCAGCTTGGTCATTGACTGACTGTGTGATCCTGCGCAGTTTAATTGACCTTAGTTTCTGTGCCTGTAAATAGAAATCATTGCCGCACCTACCCTGGAGTGGTGTTGTGAGGACTGTAGGAGTTCATACATGTAACATGCTTGGAACCACACCTGGGACATTATAAGAACTGAGTCTCATTGCCCTTACCAGGGTCTCCATTGAGAGTATCCTAACTCTTGTTCTGGTAGCTCTCTCATCAAGGATTGAATTTAGCCATCACAGCAATTCTCAGTGTGAAGCAGAAAATAGGTCTGAGGAGGCAGATGAACTGTGTACACCGCAGTGGTGTGAGGCTCCCGGCCCCGGGGGGCTGGCGGGCGGCATGGGTCTACAGGCCAGGGTGTGAGCACCGGTACCGGGTCCTCCTCCCTCCCAGCAGGACCGGGCCTGCGTTGGCCAGAGGGGCAGAGGCTGGGGCATGGGAGCTGAGGCAGGCTGGTGGGCTGGTGGCCATCAGGGCCTGAGGAGGAGGGAAGTACAGGAGAAGTTGGGGCAGTGGCTACCTTCCTGCTCTTATGGAAATTAGCAACGTTCTAGTACCAGGTACTATCATTCCAGCGCGGGTCTGTTACCCTCCAGTCCAGTGGGGACAAAGGTACCCAACACTGAAAGCCCCCCACCCATCACTAACTCTCCCCCCCCTCCCGTGCACACTTCCGGGCACACATCTAGGTTGTTGATGTTCATTTATCTGAAATCAGCCCAGGTTCAAAGAGTGGGGTGTGGGCCAGCGCCTGCTATCCATGTCTGCTGGGGCCTGCAGAACTCACGGGGTCTCCAGAGACCCCAGAGCCAGCCAGCACCAGCTGTGACCCAGGGCTTGGCTGTGGGACCAGCTCTGGGTGCCGACACCCAAATCAAACCTCTGAGGGCTCCTGGCTACCCAAGTCCTCCCTGTTATGTATGCAACAGGAAATGTATAAATAAATTGTGACATGTTCACACAATGGAATACCTCCGAGCAGTGATAAACAAGATACCACACCTCACCACACTAGGTGTCTCACGGGTATAACCATGAGAGAAGGAAGCCAGACCCAAAGCCATTCTTACCCAATACAAGGAAGGTGCATTTTTTTTTTGCATGTGTTCTTCCTCTTCCTTTCCCCTCCCTTCTCTGTACCTTCTTCTTATTCTCCTGCTCCTCTTCCTTTCTCCTTTTAATTCTTCTTATTGTCTGGCTTTTGATCTCTTGGGGACTCTGTGTGGTACACTGGGGGCTGCTCTAATTCAGCACATTGTTGGTATGAAGCCTCATATGGGAGTCGTAAACACAGCTCAGACCATGTCCCACTCCTGCTTCATGTCTTCTGGTGGCAACTCGTTGTACCTGGAGTAAACTTCCAACTCATCACCAGGATTTAACTAAGGGCTGGCAAACCACAGCTGTGGGTCAGATCCTACTTGCCGTCTGGTTTTATCCACAACGTTTTACTGGAACACAGCCGCGCCCAATCATAACATACCGCCTATCACCGTTCCAGCTACAGCCGCAGAACTGAGCAGCTGTGACAGAGCCCGTGTGACCACGTAGGCTTTAATATTTATTACCTGGCCCCTTCACAGAAAAGTTAGCCAGCCCCTCATCAGAAGGTCCCACGTGATCCGGCCCCTGCCCAACCCCAGCCTCGTCTCCAGGTGCGGCGGGTCCTGCCCGCTGCCTGCTGCCCTCCAGCCACACAGCACGCTCCCCACTGCAGGGGCTGGGCACCCACTCCTCCCAGCACTTTCCAAGACTGGTCCCTTCCCATCATTCCAGACTCAGCCCAGTGTCCCCTGGGCCTTCCGTGGCCACAAGATCTCGCTCCTCACTCCCTAGCTTATCAACCTTATTCATTTCTTCCAAGATTTTGTTTCCTTGTAGACTAACTATTTCCCCCAGTGAGAATGTAAAAGCCGTCATGGCCAGGATTTGGTCCATCTTGTTCCTGGGTCCCCAACACCCAGCACCACAGTCCAGGAGAGGTACTCAGTAAATATTAGTTTAACAAATGAAGGGGTGAACATTTTCTAAAAGACAACACTACACAAGGAAGGCCTAGTGTCAACGGGGCCTGTTGTGTGTAAAACTCTTACCACCCAATGATCACATTCTATGCAATATAATTCTCTTTAACCGTCTGTGCAGTCGGCAGCATTATACCCATTTTATAGGTGAGGAAACAAGCTCAGAAGGTGAATCAACCTGCCCACAGTCACACAGTACGGGACAGAATGAGATCAGACCTATCTGAATTCACTGTTCAGACTTTCCCCGGTTGCTCTGCTCTCGAACCCAGCCCAGACGGCTTCTGCTCCTGCTAATACTTGAAAGGCACCATCTTCCCAGAAACCTCCCTCTTGTGGACATAGCCTAGAAGGGCGCAGAACCCAGATGCCAGACAACATCTTAGAATTGGAGTCCAGGCTGTACATATGCTATTGATCTGCTACCCTCATTCGTTTAAAAAAAAAAAATCCAAATAAAACTGCAGCCCAGCAGTCAGTCTGAATTAATTAGCTTCTCTGGCAGCTGCCATCTGAGAATTGGGGATTATCCTGAGCCAGTAAATCCTAACTGATTCTTTTTTATGGTGTCAGATTGGATTAAAGGAAATGTTGTGGGTAAAATTAAATACTACGCCTTTCTTATTGCTTTAGTTGCCCGAAGATAAATGCTTTTCATGATAATAGATATACCATAAATTCTCATAACAATAACTGAAATTCAAATAAATAGGCTGCATAACCCCATGTGACTGTAATTTTCCTTTTATAGTCAGCTTGTTTACTGTTTATTGAAGAGAATGTCTGGTCCTTGCCTTTGAGCGATTTTAATCAAGGGTTAGCCTGGACCTCTTAAAGAAAGCCCTGAGCCAAGCACCTGTCTAAATCTTTGATTATGTTCTCTTGATTAAGAGATTATGAGGTCACAAAGTCCTTGACCTAGAAAGCCGGAATTGGCGCAGGGGTGAAGTGAGAGGGGAAACAAGAAACAGTCTGGGCAGAAGTCAGGAGCTTTGGGCTCTGGCCCTACAATTTGACCTCAGCCAACTTGATTCATCTCTTTATGTCCTAGTTTTTTCATCTATTAAATGAGTGTATCAATAACTGCCATCCATACATCCTAGTATTTTACCCATACCTGAGATATTGGGTGGGAAATACTTTGAAAAGGACAAAACTTGCTTCTTAGGTTGATTCTTGGCATCACAATGAGTGGGTAGCTTTGCCTGGTATCCAAAGGCCACTCTGGACACCTGAATCACCAATTACAATGACAGTGATCAGGCAAAAATCACCAAAAACCTTGGCATGTGTAAGTTAGATGTTACCTGTAATAGGCAAAAGGTAAAGTGATACTAACACACAGTTCTGGATATGTAGCAGCATGTTAAGTAGGCAGCTTACAACAACTCAACAACAAAACCACAAACCAATGCTCCATGATGTAATGCCTGTGAAATCCCAAAGATACAATCTACAGATTCGGTGCAATCTATATCAAAATACAAGGGCATTTTTCACAGAAATAGAAAAAACAATACTAAAATTCATATGGAACCACAAAAGGCCCTGAATAGCTAAAGAAATCTTGAGAAAGAAGAACAAAGCTGGAGGCATTATACTTCCTATTTAAAAACATATTACAAAGCTACAATAATCAAAATAGTATGGCATGATATTAAAAAAAACAGACGTATAGATCAATGGAACAGAATAAAGCCCAGGAAAAAATCCACAAATGGACAGTCAACTGATCTTTGACAAGGGTACCATGAACACGTAACAGAGAAAGGATAATTTCTCGAAATTATATAACTTGAAACTATAAACTCCTAGAAGTAGACATTGGGAAAAACCTTTTTAACAGTGGTCTGAACAAAGACTTTTTTTTACAATTTGCTTTTTTTAATATAATTTATTTCATTTAAAATGTTTTTATGTTTTTATTTATTATTGAGACATAGAGAAACAGAGCATGAGTGGGGGAGGGGCAGAGATAGAGGGAGACACAGAATCTGAAGCAGGCTACAGGCTCTGAGTTGTCAGCACAGAGCCCGATGTGGGGCTCGAACCCACGAACCATGACACCATGACCTGAGACGAAGTTGGATGCTTAACTGACTGAGCCACCCAGGCACTCCGTTTTTTAAAAAACATAATTTATTGTCAGATTGGCTTACATACAACACCCAGTACTCATCCCAACAAGTGCCCTCCTCAATGCCCATCACCCATTTCCCCTTCTCCCCCACCTCCCCTTCCACCCTCAGTTGTTCTCTGTGTTTAAGAGTCTCTTGCAGTTTACTTCCCTCCCTCTCTGTAACTATTTTATGTCCCCCTCCCCTCCCCCATGGTCTTGTTAAGTTTCTCGAGATCCACAGATGAGTGAAAACATGTGACCCCTGTCCTTCTCTGACTGATTTCACTCAGCATAATACCTTGCACTTTCATCCACATGACTGCAAATGTCAGGATTTCATCCTTTCTCACTGCCAAGTAGAATTCCATTGGAAATGTCCATCAACTGAGCAATGCTTTTTCAGATATGACCCCTAAAGCACAGGCAACAAAACCAAAAAGAGACAGTTGTGGGAGTGCAGCAAACTGAAACTTCTACACAGCAAAGGAAATAATCAACAGAGTTGGGAAACGACCTATGGAATGGGGAGAATACTTGTAAGCAGTATGTCTGATAAAGGATTAGTATCCAAGATACATAAGGAGCTCAAACAACTCAACAGCAAAACAACAACAAACCATGTTGAAAATGGTCAGGGCACTGGTGTAGCTCCATCCCTTAGAAGTCTGACTCTTGATTTCAGTTCAGCATGATCCCAGCATCATGGGGTTGAGCCTTGCACTAGGCCCCATGCTTGAAATCCTCTCTCCTCCTCTCCCTCTGCCCCTCCTTGCTCTTGCACATGCATATGCATGCTGTCTCTCTCAACAACAACAACAAAAAAGATACATGAAGGACATTTTTCCAAAGCAGACATCCACATGGCCAACACACATGAAAAGATGCTCAACATCACTCATCATCAGAGAAATACAAACCAAGACGCCAATGAGATACCACCTCACACCTGTCAGAATGGCTAAAATGAACAACACAAGAAACAACGAGTGTGGCAAGGATGTGGAGAAGGGGGAGCCCCGATGCACTGCTGGTGGGAATGCAAACTGGTGCAGCTGCTCTGGAGACCAACATGGAGGTCCCTCAGAAGTTAGCAAACATTCCCTTAGGTTCCATGCTGATTGGCCAGGGATCAGCTGGTCTAGGATGGTCGTACTGACACTTGTGTGGTCAGCTGTTGGGTTAGCAAATCAGTTCTGCTGATCTTGCCTGAGCTCCCTCATGAGTCTGGGACAAATCACCTGACTCAGTCTTGCTCCATGTCCCCAGGCAGGCTGGGCTAGGTGTGTTCACAAGATAGTGGCATGGATCCAAGTGAGCGAGCACAAGTTTGGAAGGCCTCTCCATGTCTGCACTTGGAAAAACCACCTCCTTACCCCTACTGCATTGTATTGACCAAATCAAGTCACTTACGCTGTTCATTTTCCAGGAAGGGAAAATAAACTCTGCCACTTGATGGCACAACCATCCACGTCACAGTGGGAAGGGTGTGACTTCAGGGAGGGGTGGGGAATTGTGGCCCATTTTCCAGGAGTCTTCAGTGAATCTGAAATAGTGCAGTTATGGCAGAGCATTAGGTTTCATTTCTTCCATATGACTAAGGAATTTTAAAATTAGATTATATGGCTACCTCTAAATAGTCACCAGCAGAGAGAGAGGCAGACAGAGAGAGAGTGTGTCAAAGGCTTTATTTGGGAAGTCACCGTACTGCCACCAAGAACAGGGTGAAGAGTCTGCATTATGTTTCTTATGAGCTCGAGGCAGGTCACCTAGGAGAGATGCCCTCTGGCGCTGTGCAAGATGGCAGCCAGCAGGGGCAAGTGGCCTCCACCGGAGAGTTCCATGCTGAGACACCAGTGGTGTGGGCAAGGGGGCAGCAGCTGAGGGACATGGCTTCCCTTCCCTCTGGGGGAATGTTCCAGACCCGCAGAGTTTGAAAAACCATCTCATGACAGTATTAGACAAGGAAGAACTGTCCCTGTCCCCTGTGTTAGGTAGCTCTCTGAGAAGACCAGAAGCCCCTTCCTTTAGCAGGTAGAGGGGAAAGATGAGGAAGAAGAGCGTAGCGATCACTCCCTGGCCCAGATCCCCCGGAACCCAGCTAGCTGGAGCGGGGGGGATCGAACCCTCAGTCAAGTTGGGAATTTGTGACGATTCTCTGGTTCTGGGAAATCTAATCAGCAAAGAGAAAGGCTGCATTGTTGTGTCCTACATGTCAGTGTGTTCGCTGTATCAGTTGCCGCTTGAAATATTTTCTGTTTCACTACAGTGAGAAATTATTGTAGAGTACTTTGTAGTAATGTACAGTCATCTGCAGTAATACACATTTCCCTATTGTGAATATTTTTGTCTTACCTTTAAATTTCCATATATTAGACTATGCTCTTTCAGAATAGTGATTTCCCCATTTTCTACAGAATAATAAAACATCAGAAAAATATATTTAACATCAGTAGTAATCAGGGAGAAATAAGCTAAAACAACACAGTATTTTCCACCTATGAAATAGGCAAAGATTAAAAAACAATAAAAGGGGTGCCTGGGTGGCTCAGTCGGTTAAGCCTCTGATGTTAGCTCAGGTCATGATCTCACGTTTGTGGGTTCGAGCCCCACGTCGGGCTCTGTGCTGACAGCTAGCTCAGAGCCTGGAGCCTGCTTCCGGTTCTGTGTCTCCCTCTCTCTCTGCCTTTCCCCGCTCCTGATCTGTCTCTGTCTCAAAAATAAATAAAACATGAAAAAAAATTAAAAAATAAAAAACAATGATGCTCAGACTTGGGGCAAGTGCTGTGAAGAGGGCAATCTAATATGCTCGTGAAAGGACTGTGAGCTGCCACTGTGTTTTGGAAAAACGATCTCTAGTCTGTATCAAGAACTTTGAAAATATTCATAGCCCTTTGGCCCAGCCGTCTCACTTAGAAGAAGCATGCCAGGAAATAATCAGAGTTATACACAGAGGTATATATAGCAGAAACCTGGAAACAACGTGAGTGTCTGTTTGTAAGAGACTGATTAAATGCTTCGTTCATGCCCTGGAATATTATCCAGCTGTTAAAATCATAACATAGCAAATTATTGAATGAGATGCAAAAATGCTTATAATTGAGATATAATTGCCAAATAAGCTTGTGGTGATTTTAAAACAAGGGACTATACCACTTTTTTCTATGATTGATACATATACATAAGGTGTTTTTTTATAATCAGCCAAAATGTTAACAGTATTTATCTCTTGGAGTTGGAAATAATAAGTTTTTTTTCCTTTCATTCAAATTTCTGAACTTTCTATAAAGTGCACATACTGCCTTTCTTTCTTTTTTTAATGATTGTTTATATTTTTTGAAAGAAAGAGAGAGAGAGAGAGAGTGTGTAAGCAAGGGAGGGGCAGAGAGAGAGAGAGGGGGAGATAGAGAATCTGAAGCAGGTTCCAGGCTCTGAGCCGTCAGCACAGAGCCCAACGCTGGGCTTAACTCATGAACTGCGAGATCATGACCTGAGCCGAGGTCGGAGCTTAACTGACTGAGCCTCCCAGGCCCCTCACATACAGCCTTTCTTAACATATTTTTGAATATATTCACTATGTTTGTGAGGCTCATCCCCACCGTTGGGCATCTACCTAGAAATGGAATTGCTACGTGTGTTTGTTCAGCCTCAGCAGATGCTTCTCGTTTCCAAAGAAACCTGCAGTAAATATGACATTCTTCACCAACAATGTGGCGTTAGAAGTTTTAGCACAAAACGCGCACTCCCGTGTGCAGTGTACGTGCATGGCCGGCGCCTCCATCCTTGTCAGGACTTGGTGTTACCGGCGTTGTTTACCGTAGCCACGCTGGTGGGTGTGTGCTGACCACCTTGCAGCATTGACCTTCCGCCTGGGCCAGGGCGCCCCTGCTCCGGCCCGCACTTCTGAGAGCCTACATATCTTCCTAACACAGGTGGGGCCTCAGAGAACCATTTCTCCACATCTCTTGCCCTCTGTCCTCAGCAAAACATCACTGTACAAATTCCATGGAGGTGTGTGGCTTCTGCCACAGGCAACGTCAGGGACCCGCGCTGCTTTGGGAGGTGGGAGGGTTTAAATGGGGGAAGCACTTCGTAAGAGAAAACATAGTTAATTAACTTGTGAGATCCGTCCTGTCCTGTAGCAGGGAGGCAGTGGATCCCTGAATGACGGAGTCCTATTTCTTCATTCTTGCTTCCCTTCAAGTACCAGTTTGTGGTTCTGGAGGTCCTCACTTATTAGGGTGGCGTTCACACCCCTGTGCATCACAGTTGGCCAGGCTTTGCTACACTAACCAACTGGTAACCCTCTTACATTTGCAGATAGCAAGTCTAGACCAGGGCTTTTCAATCTTGGTACTACTGACATTTTGGAGCAGATAGGTCTTTGTTGCAGGTGTTTGGATGTGGAATGCTTCGCAGCATCCCTGGCCTCTACCTGCCAGATGCTGGTAGCATTAGCGTCCTCAGTTATGACAACCAAAAATGTGTCCGGGGTACCTGGGTGGCTCAGTCGGCTAAGTGTCCGACTCCGGCTCAGGTCATGATCTCGCAGTCCATTGGTTGGAGCCCTCCATCGAGTTCTGTGCTGGCAGCTCAGAGCCTGGAGCCTGTTTCAGATGCTGTGTCTGCCTCTCTCTCTACCCCTGCACCACTTGTGCTCTGTCTCTCTCTATCTCAAAAATAACCCCCCCAAAATTTTTAAAAATGTGTCCAGATATTGCCAAATGTTTCTGGGGGGCAGAACAAGATTTAGAAAGGGAGGGCATTTCTTTTTTTTTTTTTTTTTAAGGTTTATTTATTTTTGAGAGAGTGAGCATGAGTGGGGGAGGGGCAGAGAGGAGGACAGAGGATCTGAAGCAGGCTCTGCATTGACAGCAGCAAGCCCAATATGGGTCTTGAACTCACGAACTGGCAGATCATGACTTGAGATGAAGTTGGACTCTCAATCGAGTCAGGTGTCCCGGGAAGGGCATTTCTTGATGTGAGACACGGGCCCGTGATAATGATGCAGAGGCTGAGAATGGGGGCGCGCCAGACCCTATTTTCTTACTAGCTGGTCAGTCTGGTTTATGTGGGGGCGATGGGAGCCCACTATGGCTGAATCAGGCACCTCACGTTTGGCTTGGTTTGCCCTTGTTTAGACAGGAGATGGCTCACAGCCGGGGGACTGGGAGGGGCATGCTGCTCTTCGCTCCCCTGCCACTGGCCGGAACCTCCATCCACGGCGGCCTCCATGACAGCAACGCTGGTGATCACAGTCACCTTGCCCAGGACTCAGGAACGGGGCCCACGAACTTCTAGCCTCTCCTTGCCTTAGTAACTTTGGTTTAAACTTTAGTTTCAGGGGTGCCTGGGTGGCTCAGTCAGTGAAGCATCTGACTTCAACTCGGGTCATGATCTCATGGTTCGTGGGTTTGAACCCCACATCGGGCTCTGTGCTGCCAGCTCAGAGCCTGGAGCCTGCTTCAGATTCTGTGTCTCCCTCTTTCTCCGCCCCTCCTCTGCTCACACTCTGTCTCTCTCTCAAAAATAGATAAAACATTAAAAAGAAAATAAACTTCTGAACTAGTTTCAATGAACTTGTCAAGTAACTTAGCGTTCCTCTAGTGGTCACCAGCGGTTGGGAAAGTTGTTTACGAATACTGTACCGAGCCTTCCAAGTGCCTCTGCACTGGCTTCAAGATGTTTTCAGTTCATTCTCTCCATGATTTCAGACGATCGGATGGTTCAAAGGTAGTTGGTCATGGAAAGTGAGGTAGAGAACTCCCCCACAGGAAGTAATCCAGGCCCCTGGGTCTGGGACGTGGTGGTAGTATCAACACAAGGTGGCATTTATGGGCTGCCTGCCTTGTGCCAGGCGCTTTGTGCACCACCTTGTTGTAGCCATGCAGGGACCTTACAAGGGGAGGTCCCCTTACCAACAGCTCGGGCCATCGGTGAGCTGAAGTGACTTGCCCAAGGCCAAATTCAGTGGGCTTCCTCCAGGGACCGAAGGACCTCTGCAACCAACCCAGGACTGGTGAATGTAAGGAGCACTCAGCCTGCCCAGTCCGGGGTTGTTCTGCTCTCTGCAGGTCCTCCCTCCACTCTCTGCTCCTTCATAGCCCCTACTCTCAGCCCGGTGCCACTTCCCAGCCCCTGGGTCCCTCGCTGTCACCTCCCATGGGTCCCACAGGGATGCGAGCTTCCAGCCTGGGGGAACTGCTGTTTCTGTGGGGTCTGAGCAGCTCAAGCATCATCACCTGTTGATTGCATCTGGAGGGGCCCTGCCGTTCGCCTGGGTGACCCATAGCAGGTCACTTGCCGCCACTCTGCCTCAGTTTGCTCACCTGTAAATTGGGAGTGATATACTGCCCACTCAGCGGTTACTGTGAGTGTTAGATCAGATCATGGACGGAAAGGTTTAGCATGGAGCCCAGTGCCGGGGCCATGCTGGAACTTTGTGAACACTTTGTCCACAACAATGTGTTAAAAATCATCACTGACCATTGAGCTGCTGTAACGATAACCTTATTAATGTGTTTACACATTTTCTTTGACACCAAAGTTTTTTTTTTTTCCTTCTGATTTTAAAAGAAATTAAAACTTCTTTGTGGGCCGCTAAAAGTCCTGTGAGCCCCGGCCCCTGCCTGCCATGCCTTGTGCAGACGGGGTGGCCCAGCCTGGCGCACGGTCCGTGCTGGGAGTTCGGTGCACGCCGCCCACAGGTGAGGCTGGTGGGCTGTTTAGTTTCCCTTGTTGGAGCCTAACCCCGCAGCTTTCACTCCCCTTGGTGAAGCATCCGGAACCCCGCATGCCGCCAGACCCTGCGGTAGCTGGGCCCCTGCTCCTCACGGCTCTCTGTGGGCGGAGCTTAGTCTCCGACCCAGGCTGCGTCACTGCACCTGGCAGCCCAGGCCAGTGTTGTCAAGAGTGGCTGTGTCCCGTCTGGCAGCCACCCTCACACTAGTGTTCCCCCAATGGGGACCAATTTCTACTGAATCTCAGCTTTGGGAAAGGAATAGGTGTGCTTTTGTTGTGCTGTTAGTAATGATTGTGTATGGTTGTTAATGTGGACCTTAAAGACTGTGAACTGTTTCCCTCTTTGCTTTGGCTGCCAGGAAGCTCACAGGTGGCATCTCTCCAAGACCTTTGTGGCGGGCATTTCTGCAGAGGAAACTTATACCTGACTTTGTTCTATTTATTACCCTGTTTTTCCCCTTTTCTTCATTTCTCTCAGCCATGTTTTTGTGACTCCAGAAATGTATTATAAGAACATAAATAATAGATTACAAGTATTTTAGAAAATAATTTTTAATTTTTAAAAGTTTTTTTTCCTGATTGCAAAAGTGATGTATTCTAAATTACAGAAAACTTCGAAAACAAAGGATGGGAAAATAAAGGCAAAACCAAAAATTACCCATAACCCCACAGACCAAACAGCTGAGAGTATTTTTACTTAGTTCCTTCTAGAGTTTTTTCTAGATAACATTACTGCAGTCATACTCTATCGAAACACTTGGAATTTTTCCAGTTAAATTTCCCACAACACTGAACATTTAAAACATCATGTAAGCATTTTGGTGAACAAATGTATCACACTCTCTGTGCCCCTGTCATTTTTCCCACCCCCGATTCTTTTTTTCTTATTTTTAAAAAATTATTTATTTTTGAGAGAGAGAGGGAGAGACAGTGTGAGCAGGGAGGGAGAGAGAGAGCGGAAGACACAGAATTGGAAGACAGGCTTCAGGCTGTGAGCTAGCTGTCAGCATAGAGCCCGACCTGGGTTTGAACCCACGAACCATGAGATCATGACCTGAGCCGAAGCCGGATGCTTAACTGACTGAGCCACCCAGGCGCCACCCCCCCCAACCTCCAATTCTTATCCAACATGAACAGGCGACACCGAGAGGAATATGGACACATCCTTGACTGTTTCTCTCAGATACATCACTTCTGTGTGAGTGTTTGGGAGGGATTTCCTTCTGCTATTCACAGGATTTGTGAATGGAGGGACCTGGGGACCTGCCTTGAATAAATGAGCGGATAAAAGGTACTGTGGAGCAGATAAATAAGGTCGCAGCTCCAGGCCAGGATCCTAGGAGTCCTTGGCTTCTTCCGTTCTGGAACAAGTCAGCTCCGATGCTGTCACTTTCCCTCCGACTCCTCCATTGCTCAAACACCACCTTCTGCCACTTCTCCTCCCGCCAGGGTGAAGAAGTCCACAGTGTTACAGGTCTGCTTCAAGTTTCCAGATCTTTGCCTGTCTTATCCTGTCTTCTGCCTGAACATCCTTCTCTTCCTTGACCATCGGGCACATGCTGTTCCTCCTTCAAACCTCTGCTCTGGTGTCACTAACCTATACCCCCCTGCGGAGACTGCCGACTCCACTGGCCTCTGTGACTCTCAGCTGCAGGGCTGTCCTGACTGTCAGGCTGTGGGCTCCGGGGAGTGGTTAGGAGTGTGACCGCCTGGATTCAAACCGTGGCTTTACTTCCTCTTCCAAAAATCCAGGCAGTAATTGCACCTGCACAGTTTGATTGGTGACAGTGAGCTGACACTAAAGGGCTTAGCGCAGTTCCCTGGCACAGGTAAGCTCTCAGCCAGTCCGCTCTCCTCATCCTAGAAAATGAAACTGTCTGGAAAACATGATGATCATTTGATTTTGGTTTTTTCCCCTAAATATTTTTTAAAATATTTTATTTTTAAGTAATCTCTATACCCACCATGAGGCTTGAACCCACAACCCCAAGATCAAGAGAGAGATACTCCACTGACCAAGCCAGCCAGGTGCCCCTAAATATTCTTAACATCAACATAAAACTGACTTGTTATCACTCAGTGAATTCCTTACGAATCCGTTCTTAAGGAGTCGGTCCACCGTGTGTGGTTCTGGCCAGACCCAGGGGATTCGGGAGATGCAGGAGCGCTGTGGCCTGGGGAGACAGTGGAATGTGCTCCTGCTCCGGGGTGGGGGGAAGATTGAATTGAAAATTCCCTGATCACATCCCTGTCTCTGCCACCTCTAAAATTCAAAAGAAACCACTGATTTGTGAGCTTGAGCCCCATTTGGGGTGAGTATGAGCCCTGCTTCTGGTGGGTCCTGCTTCTCTCTCTTTCTCCCTCCCTCCCTCTCTCTCTCACACCACCCTTGCTCACTTGTGCTCTCTCTCGATGAAAAAAAAAGAAAAGAAAAGATAAAAAGAAACCAGTGAGAACCCCCTGACAGCAGCTTTGGGGTGGAATGAAGCCATGAGCTGTGCCACCATGTTCCCGAGGGGCCAAAGGGGGGGGTTGTGAAGCAGCACATAGACCTGGAGGCAGAGAGAACCAAGTTCAAATCTAGACTCTGTACCTCCATCCTGTGAGGCCACAGGCTGCTGTACCTCTCTGACGTTCAGGTCTTCATCCGCAGTAACAGCTCCTCCCGCCCAGGAGTTCCGTGGGGGTCACGTGCCAGTTAGAGACGCGTCCAGCACATGGAGGTTGATTATAAATGTGACTTCCCTTGCCAGTGAGCTTTATAAGTCTGGGTTTTTTTTTGTTGTTCTTCTTCTTCTATTTCAACCAATAATAGCAACATATAATATGATATTCAGAAAAAAACCCAAAAAACAGTTTCCCCCTTTCTGTTTTCTTTGGTCTGCAACTCAGTGGCTTAGACCTGGAAGCCCAGAGGGTTCAGATAGGTCACCACCTGCTCCGCTGACCTTCCCCCCACTCCATTTCAGTTGACCCATTTCAATGATCATAGTAATCAGTGACATTTTGGGACATCCTCCAAATGTTTGTTCTGACAGGCAGTTGAGCCCATTTCTCAGACTCCTAAATGCACATGTCCTTACTGCTTGCTCATCCTTCCTTCCTTCCTCCCTCCCTCCCTTCCTTCCTTCCTTCCTTCCTTTATATTTTTTAAAAACACTTTTTATTGATTACAAAAAGTTTTACATGTGACTTCATTTCATTCCATTTCATTCTATTCCCTTCCATTCCATTCCATTTCATTTCATTTTATTTGTGTGTGTGTGTGTGTGTGTGTGTGTGTGTGTGTGTGTGTGTGAGAGAGAGAGAGAGAGAGAGAGAGAGAGAGAGAGAGAGAGAGAGAGAGAGAGAGAGAGAGAGAGAGAGAGAGAGAGCGAGCGAGCGAGCGCTCAGGGGAAGGGCAGAAGGAGAAGGGGAGAGAGAAAATCCCTGGCAGGCTCTGCACTACCAACATGGAGCCCAGTGCGGAGCTCCATCCCAGGAACCGTGAGATTGTGACTTGAGCTGAAATCCAGAGTCTAGAGATTAACCGACTGAGCTAGTCAGGTGCTCCACAACTTGAGGTATTTTCATAGGGCCGTTGATTTGGGACCAGGGGAAGGGAGAGGTCCTCAGGGTGGACCTTACTGAGCCTGCCTCACAGCCTGACCCCAGATGGTGCAGGCCTAGGGTGCCGAGGGAGAGGGAGGTTCGGACTGTTGTTGCCCAAGCCCTTACCGAGGGGCAGCATGAGGAGGCACAGGGGACCCTTCAGACTGTGCTCTGGGGTCCGCTCTGCCCAGCCAGCACCCTGACTGCAGCGGGAAAACCCTTCGGGATGGTGACTGAGTCTGCCTGTACGTATCCTCAATTTTTCAGCTGGTCAAGCCCATTCTCTCCTGTTATGTGACTGATGGAGCTCTCCGCGGTGCCCCTCATTACGGCCGAAGGACACAGCGGCCTGGTTCTCGTGGGGAGCCTGCTAATGCAGGCGTGGGGTGTTGCTGTGGAGGGATGGAGCCTCTCTGGCCAGGAGGTAACAGACGTGGTCCCAAGGCAAGGGGCCGATGCACAGAGTCCTGGAACAGAAGAGGCAAAGCCAGCGTGCCTGGCCTGGCCCTTGTTTCTCCAGCCTGCTCTCCTCTCCTCTGTGGCAGGGCCTTCCCAGACCCAGGCATGGGTGGGCTTGGGCGGGCACTGCTGCCAGGAGGTCCACTCAGGTGGCTGTACCTAGCTCAGGGGGCCGTGGTGCGTGTGTGTGATCTTTATGTCTCCACCTTCCCTTCCTGCATCTCACTGACTTACCCCATTCCTGCACACGGAATCCTACGGCAGGTAAGGTCTCTGGAGCTAGATTACCTGGACTTTCAGAACCCCACCCACTCCACCCCTACCACTGACCAGCTGTTTGATCATGGACAGATAACTGTGCTGGGCTGCAGTTTTATTCATCTATAAAATGGGAGCATGGGGTTGCTGGGAGAGTCAGGTGAAGTGCAGTCCTCACTCTGAGCCATCTGTAGATCTTGGCCTGCGGTTTAACAGTCTGGAGCCTGCAGGGCTTTCCTCGGCCAGCCCAGCAGGGTCCCGCACTGGCCACCAAGAGGGCGGCTGTGCCCGCGAGCAACCTGGGCAGGAGGAACCACTGCGTCCGCCCAGAGTGAGCCATCAGGAGCGTCCTCTCCCGTGACATCCCTCCAACTCCTTACACTTACAGACAGGAAGGAGTCTGTTCCCCAGGAGCCGCTAATCCCTTACTTAGCTCTCCTTGTTTCTTACTCAGGTTACTCAGGACTGAATCTCAGCCCCTCAAGTGACAGCTGGGCCCCAAGGAAGCCATTGCAGAGCTGCAGCCTGCGTGCCGGCCACCAGGCCTACTCGCTCCAGTGCTCTGCTCTGATCTCTTTTTTATTATGATTTTCTGCTCCAATCCATTGTTGCTGCCTGGGTAACTCTGACATTTAGCAGATAAATGTCTTGCCAGGAGGCACCATCCTATCTTTCGAAGCAGGAATTCTTTTGGCGAGATTTTGCCCTGGGACAGAGAGGGAGGGTGTGTATGGCGGGGAAGCAGTGCCAGGGGGAGCCGGTTCCCTTGGGCAGAGGGCTGGTGGCTCTGCCGCGCCGGCCCTGAGCTGAGCCCCTGCACATCTAGACGCAGGGAGAGGAAGCTAGGCCTGCCAGGACCCTTCTCCCCTGCTGAGCAGTGTCCTGGCTCCTCTGGGGCTCTGTCTGGTTTGGGTTGTTCCAGAAGCTCTGAGACAGGGATTCAAGTGCAAGTCTCTCACTCAGGGTGATCCTGGGAAATGGTGCAGAGGTGAGGGCACCGCTGGATGCACTGCCAGACTGGGCGTTGACTGCTCCCCTTTCCATCAAGGGCCCAGGCTGCTTTGGGGAGAGAACCCCCCAGCTGGTCAGCTTGCCCTGTGCCTTCCTGCAGGACCAAAGCCCCTGGGCAGACCATTTGGGGCCGGGGGTAGGGGGGTGGAGGGGAAGGGTTGCAACGTGCAGCTTTCTGCCAGCCGCAGGGGTGGGTGTCCCTGAGCTCGGAGCAAACCTGATCAGGGTGCGCGTCCACGCTTCACCTCTGGACACCCCCACCCCCGCTGCCGCTTGGTGGGTTCCTGGGTGGGCACGTGACCCCAAGGGAGCGGGTGAGCAGTGGGTGGGGCCCAGGATTTGGCCAGTTGGGGTGGGTGGGAGCAATCCACTGGAGTGCGGACTTGCTGCTGGAGGGGCAGCCTGGCCATTTTGCTGCTGAGTGGGATGGAGACTGTTTTAATAAAGCCAACTCAAGGAAACCATAACTGAGAGATCCGACAACATTGTTTGAATCCCTCATTTAAAAAAAATTGGGGCACCTGGGTGGCTTAGTCAGTTAAGCATCTGACTTCTCCTTAGGTCATGATCTTGTGCTTCATGGGTTCCAGCCCCCTGTCCGGCTCTGTGCTGACAGACACAGATTCTGTGTCTCCCTCTCTCTCTCTGCCCCTCCCCCATTCATACTCTGTCTCTCTCCCTCGCTCTCTTTCTCTCTTTCTCAAAAACAAACATTAAAAATATTGTAAAAAAATTATGACAAATATATATAGCATTAAATTTACCATTTCAACCATTTTTTAAAGATTTATTTTATTTGGAGAGAGAGAGGGAGAGTGGGGGAGAGGGACAGAAGGAAAGAGAGAAAGACAATTCCAAGTAGGATCCGTGCTAAGGAAGCCTGTGGGGCTCCATCCCACGACCCTGGGACCAGGACCTGAGCATGCGTAAGTCGAGGTTCAGATGCTCAACTCACTGAGCCACCCCATTTCAACCATTTTTAAATATACAGCACGGTGGCATTAAGTACTTTCACATTGTTGTGCCACATTTTTTTAAAAAGGTTTTTGAATGTTTATTCTTAGGGCACAACTACTATGATCTATTGGGGGGCTGTTGGTGCATCTGTTTGCGTGGTGGGTCAGCTGACAGAAACAGTGCTGTCTGGGGAGGAGATGGGAGTAGACAGGGGACCACAGCCCTGCTGGCCCCCGTGGGGTAAGTGGGGCGCCCGGCTGCCCCGCCAGCGCGTCCACTTTGGCCTGCATTTGTGACTTGGAGAAACACTTAATCCCAGGCTTGAGGGAAGTGCTCTGTGCTGCTGGTGGAATTTCTCTTTCATCAGGGGCCAGCATTTGTTCTAACCCTGAAATAGCTCCCTGGTCTGAACCCATGTGGCTCGGGGTTTATTTATACCCCTCATCTTGAGGAACATCCCCTTCCCCTGGCTTCCTCGGGGTAACAGCTCTAGATAGACACACAGGACAAGCCGTGCCGTGGTGGGGCTGAGTCACCCTCCTCTCTGTCTTCCCTGCCTTTACCGTTGAGTCCAGGGTCCTGGGGTGCTGAGAGGTGGCCAGGCGCAGCCCTGGGGTCGTGGTGTTTCTCCCGCCCTCTTGGAGACTCAGCACATGGCTGCCGTGGGCAGCTTGCAAGTCGTCCCTACATGTGGCCTCAGCCATGTCACACCGTAGGCAGAGGCTGGCAGCTGAGTGGCCTCCTGCTGCACCGGGGGGTGCATTCCCGGCCATGACTGCAAGGCCTTTAACTGAATTTGGAGAATCCCTTTTTGAGAAAGCATTCCGGGCCAGGATCTGGCATTGGGTGAGAAGGACATGATCTTTCAGGAAAGCGGGGGCTTGCTGGACACAAAAGGCCAGAGGAGGCCATGTGCTTAGCCCCCTGTGCAGCTGTTGCATTCACACAGGCTAGTTGTCCGGATGTTTCCTGCAGATTTTCAGTCTTTCTCTCTTTGGTGCTGTGTCTCCCTCTCCCTGTCTCTGCATCTGCTTCTGTGGCTCAGTGTTTTTCTGGGGTCTCTGTGTCTGTCTCTGAGCACCTCAGGATCTTGCTGGCATTCTGTGTGTGTGTGTGTGTGTGTGTGTGTGTGTGTGTGTGTGTGTCTTGCACTCTATCTCTGTGTCTCTCTGGCTAGTACTTTATCTTGGTCAGGCTCGCTCAATCTGCAGGGATCTGTTTATCTCTGTCTGTCTCTCTCTCTGGCTCTGTCTCTTGCTCTCTCTCTCTGGTCTAATCCAGAAACCTTGGCATGGGGACATGGGTGAGTCAGGACTGGCTGTGACTGGAAACCACGGGAAAACCAGCCAGGGCTGGTCTGTCTGAAGGGGAGCAATCCGTTTACTTCCTGGGGAGAAGCCTGGGCACTGCCTTGCCCACCCCACGGACCCTCAGAACTTCCGTCTCAGTTCTTGCCACCATGGGGAACTGTTCTTGGGGTGTGCAAAGCAGCTCTGTACGCAGACTGGGTCAGACCTAACCGGGGAGAAAAGTAGCACACGACAATCTAGTCTCAAGAGACGCTGAGGATTTGTGTGCAACTAATTCATAAAAGATACAGGACATTTGAATAGTTTTGCTTGATCCCTGTAGGTCTAGATGGTCATAAACAATCTGATCTTACTGGGAAATCGTTATATTTGGGGGTTACTTATACTTGAGCAAAGAGGGCCTTCATATTTACCTGTGCACTTAGGGATGTGGGGACTGGCAGGCCCAGTGGGGAGCAGCTTCTGTGCCTCAAGGACCAACACACCCCAGGTGGCTTCCAGGGAGGCTGAGGACCAAGATCTGTCTCCACCATACCTGATTCACCCGGCCCCCCACCGGCACCCTGTTACCCTTGGTACGCAGGTTCAGGCCTCTCCTGGTAGGCCAGAACACCAGGGGCCAGCCTTGAGGCACCGGACTGAATGCCCGTTTGCTCTCCAGCCCTGCCCCTAGGTGGTCACTACAAGAACAAGAGCAGAGAGGGCCGGGGCAGGTGACAGTGTGTCTGCAGGGGCAGGTCATGGGGACAGCATCAGGACTGCTGTCGTTTGGGAATGGCTTCATCCAGGAGGGGCAACTGGCCAGGAGGAAGCTTAGATAAAAAGCAGGAATGCCCACCTGGCCAAAGCCCAAAGGCCCCACAGTGGGAACAGGAGTGGAATGTGTGCAGGAGGGAGGTGGAGGGAGCCGCCACCTTTGGCCTTTGCAGATCAGACTGGGGGCATGCAGGGTGCCTGAGCAGTGGGTGATGTGCGCAATATGGTATTTTATGTAGAAAGAGAAAGCTAGCAGCTCCAGGGTTGGTGGGCAAGGTCAGAAGCAAAACAGGCAGCTAGAAAACAGACCATGAAATGATTGATGCCTTCATGTGGCAGAGCTGATCTAAGAAGACTGTGCCCAACCCCCGCAGTGACTGGGCTGTGTGGCTTCGCCATGGCTGTGCACGTTTGCATGCCTCTGTGTGTGTGCGTGTGTGCATATGCATGTCTGTGCAGTGTGTGCATGCCTCTGTGCGTGCCCGTGCACATGTGTGCATGCCTGTGTGTGCCTGTGCACAGGCATGAACATGCACGTGTGTGCGTGCACGTGTGTACATGCCTCTCTGTGCCTATGCACATATGCATGTACGTGCATGTGTGTGCATGCCTGTGTGTGTGCCTGTGCACATGCATGAATGTGCATATGCATGTGTGTGTGTGTACGTGTGTGGTATCATAGCAGTCTTTAACTAAATTCCTCTCTGTGGCTGGTCCCTCTCCTCTGTCCCTCCTGGCAGATCCTTCACTTTGTAGGCAAAGAAGACATATTTTTTTAAAGCAGGGGAAGGGGATGAGGATCATGAAGACTGGGCCTACTCTATGTTCCCTCTTCCCCCATGAATGTGAGGGGCTTAGAGATTCCAGCAAATACCCTGAAACTTGTTCATATATTGGCGTCATCCACACTAGCCCATAAGTGACTCAGTTGTCCACCAGCAGGAGAATGGCTATGCCAGATATGACACAACCCCCCATGATATAAAAAGGAACCACTGAGGGGACGCGTGGGCGGCTCAGTCGGTTGAACAACTGACTCGACTTCAGCTCAGGCCATGATCTGGTCCCAGGGTGGTGGGATGGAGTCCTATGTCAGGCTCCATGCTGAGTGTGGAGCCTGCTTGAGATGCTCTCTCTCTTTCCCTCTGCCCCTCTCCCCTGCTCATGCTCACTCTCTCCCTCAAGTAAAATGAAATGAAAACAGGCCAGTCTCACAGATGGTAAGCTGAGCGACACAGGATGGGCCCTGAGACCTGCACCCTGTAGGATGCGTCCCCGTGAAGTCCCAGGACAGGCAAAAGCATTCCTGGCGTTGCAAGGCACATCAGTGGCACCTCCGGTGAGGAGGTGGGGTGACTGGGAGGGGTGAGGGGGTTTCTGGGCTCAGGGAAGGACTCTATCTCAATAGGGTGGTTGTTACACGGTAGAAACACCTGTCAAAACTCACTGAGTTGATTCTTTACCATATGTGAATCCTAACTCAGCTAAGGAAAAAAAAATAGGCTGCCAAATGTGGAAAAAAAAGAAAGAAAAAAGGGGAAAGGAGGGGAGCAGAACGAGTAGGATGTGGCTCAACTTCCCAAGGGTCCACTGAGGGCCAACAGAGGCATCGGCCAAACCTGAAAACACGATGCCCTGCCCAGCGGCTGTGGCTGGTCTGGGGGGCTGGGCATGGACCAGGGAGCGAGGCTCCTAGATCTGCACAGTGGGTGTCTCCGTGGCTCACCGGTCCTGTCCTGGTGTGGCCTGTGGGCGGAGCCTCCCTGGCTTCAGGAGCGGCCCGTAGTCCTGATTTTTGTGTCAGATCTTGTTTTTAGTGTTGGTATCTACAGTACTAATAGCCTACTGCTGACTGGAAGCCTTCCTGGTCACATGGTCACCTAAGGCATATTTTGTATATGCATTGTATACTGAATTCTTACAATAATACCTGTTTCCTGAATTTTTTGTTTTTTGGATATTTCTAGCCTATGTGGTTTATCTGTGAGTTTTTAAAAATTGTTGCAAATCTCCAGAACCTTTTCCAATGCTTATTGAAAAACTCCTCACTGAAGTGAACCTGCACAGTTTACATGCCTGCTGTTCAAGAGTCCGCTGGGGTGGCGCAGACGTGAATCGACCGCTGGGCCTCACACAGCACGCCACCCCGCTGCCAGATAGCCAGCTCATCTTAAACGTTTCATCCTGGAAGCGTTGCTTTTTTTTTTTAATTTAAAAAAATTATTTATTTATTTTTAATTTACATCCAAGTTAGTTAGCATATAGTGCAACAATGATTTCAGGAGTAGATTCCTTAATGCCCCTCACCCATTTAGCCCATCCCCCCCGCACAACCCCTCCAGTAACCCTCTGTTCTCCATATTTAAGAGTCTCCTATGTTTTGTCCCTCTCCCTGTTGCTTCCCTTCCCTTATGTTCATCTGTTTTGTGTCTTAAGGTCCTCATGTGAGTGAAGTCATATGATGCTTGTCTTTCTCTAATTTTGCTTAGCATAATACCCTCTGGTTCCATCCATGTAGTTGCAAATGGCAAGATTTCATTCTTTTTGATTGCCAAGTGATACTCCATTTCTTTATCCATTCATCTGTCAATGGACATTTGGGCTCTTACCATACATTGGGGTGCATGTGCCCCTTCAAAACAGCACACCTATACCCCTTGGATAAATATGTAGTAGTGCAGTTGCTAGGTTGTAGGGTGGTTCTATTTTTAATGTTTTGAGGAACCTCCATACTGTTTTCCAGAGTGGTTGGACCAGTTTGCATTCCCGCCAGCAGTGCAGAACAGGTCTTCTTTCTCCACATCCTCATCAACATCTGTTGTTGCCTGAGTTGTTAATGTTAGCCCTTCTGATGGGTATGAGATAGTATCTCATTGTGGTTTTGGTTTGTATTTCTGTGATGATGAGTGACATTTCTGTGATTTCATGTGTCTGTTGGCCATCTGGATGTCTTCTTTGGAGAAGTGTCTGTTCATGTCTTTAGACCATTTCTTCACTGGGTTATCTATTTTTTGGGTGTTGAGTTTGATAAGTTCCTTATAGATTTTGGATACTAACCATTTATTTGATATTTGGTTTGCAAATATCTTCTCCCATTCCATTGGTTCCCTTTTAGTTTTGCTGATTGTTTCCTTCGCTGTGTGGAAAGCAGCCTTTTATCTTGATGAGGTCCCAATAGTTCGTTTTTGCTTTTGTGTCCCTTGCCTTCGGAGACGTGTTGAGTAAGAAGTTGCTGCAGCCAAGGTCAAAGAGGTTCTTGCTTGCTTTCTCCTCGAGGATTTTGATGTCTTCCTGTCTTACATTAAGGTCTTTCATCCATTTTGAGTTTATTTTTGTGCATGGTGTAAGAAAGTGATCCAGGCTTATTTTTATGCAGTCGTTGTCCAGTTTTCCCAGTACCACTTGCTGAAGAGACTGTCTTTATTTCACTGAACATTCCTTCCTGTTTTGTCAAAGATGAGTTGGCCATACATTTCTGGGTTCTCTATTCTGTCCCATTGATCTGAATGTCTGTTTTTGTGCCAATGCCATACTGTCTTGATGATTACAACTTTGTAATACAGCTTGATGTCCAGGATTGAGATGCCTCCTGCTTTGGTTTTCTTTTTCAAGATTGCTTTGATATTCAGGGTATTTTCTAGTTCCATACAAATTTTAGGGTTGTTTCTTCTAGCTCTGTGAAAAATGATGGTGTTATGTTGATAGGGATTGCATTGGATATGTAGATTGTTTTGGGTAGTATTGATATTTTAACAGTGTTTATTCTTCCTATCCAGGAGCATGGAATATTTTTCCATTTTTTCTGTCTTTTTTGATTTCTTTCATAAGCTTTCTATAGTTTTCAGTATATAGATTTTCCACCTGTTTGGTTAGATTTATTCCTATGTATTTTATGGGTTTTGGTGCAATTGTAAGTGGGATCGATTCCTTGACTTCTCTTTCTGTTGCTTCATTGTTGGTGTAAAAGAATGCAACCGATTTTTTGTGCTTTGATTTTATATCCTGCCACTTTGCTGAATCCATGGATCAGTTCTAGTAGTTTTTTTGTGGAATCTTTTGGGTTTTCCATATAGAGTATTGTGTCATCTGCGAAGAGTGAAAGTTTGACCCTCTTTTGGCCGATTTTTATGCCTTTTATTTCTTTTTGTTGTCTGATTGCTCGGGCTAAGACTTCCAATATTATGTTGAATAATGGTGGCAAGGGTGGACATCCCTGTCTTGTTCCTGACCTTAGAGGGAAAGCTTTCAGTTTTCCCTCTTTGGGGGTGATATTAGCATTGGGTATTTCATATATGGCTGTTATGATCTCGAGGTATGATCCTTCTATCCCTACTTTCTTGAGGGTTTTTATCAAGAAAGGATGCTGTATTTTGTCAAATGCTCACTCTGCATCTGTTGAGAGGATCATGTGGTTCTTGTCCTTTCATTTATTGATGTGATGAATCACATTGATTGTTTTGTGGATATTGAATCAGCCCTGCATCCCAGGTATAAATCCCACTTGGTCCTGGTGAATAATTTTTTTGATTAATGTTGGATCTGGTTGGCTAATACCTTGTTGAGGATATTTGCATCCATGTTCATCAGGGACATTGGTCTGTATTTCTCCTTTTTAGTGGGGTCTTTGTCTGGTTTTGGAATCAAGGTAATGCTGACTTCATAGAAAGAGTTTGGAAGTTTCCCTTCCATTTCTGTTTTTTTGGAATAGCTCCAAGAGAATAGGTATTAACTCTTCGTTAAATGTTTGGTAGAATTCCCCTGGAAAGTCATATGGCCCTGGACTCTTGTTTGTTGGGAGGTTTTTTTTTTTATTACTAATTTGATTTCTTTATGGTTATGGATCTGTTCAAATTTCATATTTCTTCTTGTATCAGTTTTGGTAGTTTGTTTCTAGGAATTTGTCCATTTCTTCCAGATTGCAAATTTTATTGGCATATAATTGCTCATAATATTCTCTTACTGTTTTCATTTCTGCTGTGTTGGTTATGATCTCTCCTCTTTCATTCTTAATTTTATTTATTTGGCTCCATTCCTTTTTGATCAAACTGGCTAGTCATTTATCAATTTTGTTAATTCTTTCAGAGAATCAGCTTCTGGTTTTGTTTATCTGTTCTCCTATGGTTTTTATTTGTTGTTGTTCGTTTGTTTTTGGTTTCAATAGCATTGATTTCTGCTCTCATCTTTATTATTTTCTGTCTTCTGCTGGTCTGGGTTTTATTTGCTGTTCTTTTTCCAGCTCTTTGAGGTGTAGGTTAGGTTGTGTATCCCAGACCTTTCTTCCTTCTTTAGGAAGGCCTGGATTGCTATATACTTTCCTTTTATGATTGCCTTTGCTGTATTGCAGAGGTTTTGGGCTGTGGTGTTATCATTTTCATTGGCTTCCATGTACATTTTAATTTTCTCTTTAACTTTTTGGTTAGCCCATTCATTCTTTAGTAGAATGTTCTTTAGTCTCCAAGTATTTGTTATCTTTCTAAATTTTTTCTTGTGGTTGTTTTATAGCATTGTGGTCTGAAAATATGCACACTATGATCTTGATCTTTCTGTACTTATTGAGGGCTGATTTGTGTCCCAGTATGTAATCTGTTCTGGAGAACGTTCCATATGCACTGGAGAAGAATGTATATTCTGCTGCTTTAGGATAAAATGTTCTAAATATATCTGTTAAGTCCATCAGGTCCAGTGTGTCATTCAAAGCCATTGTTTCCCTGTTGATTTTATATTTAGATGATCTGTCCATTGTTATAGGTGGGGTATTGAAGACCCCTACTATTATGGTATTGTTATCAATGAGTTTCTTTATGTTTGTGATTGATTTGTGTATTTGGATGCTAACACATTTGGAGCCTAAATGTTTACAACTGTTATGTCTTCTTGATGGATAGATCCCTTAATTATGATACAATGCCCTTCTTCATCTCTTGTTATAGTCTTTAAAGTCTAGATCATCTGATATAAGTATGGCTTCTCTGGCTTTTGTCAACAATCAACATGGTAGATGGTTCTTTGTCCTCTTACTTTCAATCTGAAGGTGTGCTTATGTCTAAAGTGAGTCTCCTGTAAATAGCATATCGATGAATCTTGTTTTTCTATCCATTCTGTTACCCTATGTCTTTTGAGAGCATTTAGTCCATGGATGTTTAGAGCAAGTACTGAAAGATATAAATTTATTGCCATTATGTTTCTTGTAGAGTTGTAGTTTCTGGTTGTGGTCTCTGGTCCTTTCTAGTCTTTGTTGCTTTTGGTCTTTTTTTTTTTTCCTGTCTTTTCTCCCCTCAGAGAGTTCCCCTTAAATTTTCTTGCAGGACTGGCTTAGTGGTCATGAACTCTTTTAATATTTGTTTGTCTCGGAAATTTTTAATCTCTTCTATTTTTAATGACAGGCTTGCTGGATAAAGAATTCTTGGCTGCATATTTTTCTGATTCAGCACATTGAATATATCCTGCCACTCCTTTTTCACCTGCCAAGTTTCTGTAAATAGGTCTGATGCAAACCTGATCTGTCTTCCCTTGTAGGTTAAGGACTTTTTCCCTCCTTGCTGCTTTCATGATTCTTTCCTTACCTGAGTATTTTGTAAATTTGACTATGATATGCCTTGTTGGTGGTCGGTTTTTGTTGAAGCTTGTGGGAGTCCTCTGTGCTTCCTGGATTTTGATGTCTGTGTCTTTCTCCATGTTAGGAAAGTTTTCCACTATGATTTACTCACCCTTTTCTCTCTTGTTATCTTCTGTGACCTCCCCCCATGATTCTGTTGTTGTTCCTTTTTAATGAGTCACTGATTTCTCTTATTCTTAAATCATGCTCTTTTTCTTCACTCTCCCTCTTTTTTTCTGCTTCATTATTCTCCATAAGTTTGTCTTCTATATCTCTGATTTGGTGCTTGGCCTCCTTGCTGCCATAGCATCCATTCAAGATTGCTGCTCAGTTATAGCATTTTTTATTTCATCTTCACTAGCTTTTTTTTTTTTTTTTTACCTCTTTTATATCCATAGAGAAGGATTCTAGTCTCTTTTCGACCCTAGCTAGTATTCTTATTATCGTGATTCTAAATTCTGGTTCAAACATCTTGCTTGTAGCTGTGTTGTTTAAGTCCCTGGCTGTTGTTTCATCCTGCTCTTTTTTGGGGGGGGTGAATTCCTTCATTTCATCATTTTGAAGGAAGAAAAGGAATTAATAAGGCAAAAAAAATTAAAAACTTAAAAACAACACACACACAATCAAATAAATGATGCTAGATCCTAGGTGTATTTCAGTCTGGTTATTGTAAGGAACTTGACTGATTAGAGAACAAAGGGTAGGGGGGAGAAAAAAAGGAAGTGTTTGAAAATTTGAGAAAATGAATACAATGAAATAGAATAAATTGAAATGGTGGAAGTAAAATAAATTTGAAAAACTTAAAAAAGTAAATATTTAAGACAAAATTTTAAAAATGTATAAGAAAAAATGAGAAAAATATTTTTAATAAAATTGAAAATAAAAATATTTTTTTTCTTTCTGAATTCAAGTAAAGAAATGAAAAAAAAAAAGAAAATTGGATAGGTGGACCAGGGAACAGACTAAACTACAATTGATATTACACTGTTTTCCCCTAGAAGTCAAACTATGAAGCACTTCATAGTCTGTAAACTAAGCAAGCAGAGAGATTTTAAGTAAGCGGAGAGACTTGTGGCGTTCCTAAACAGAGAGGTTGGCCCAGTTGGGCCGGGCTTAGTGTAATGGCTCTGTTCTCCAGTAGATGGCGCGCTTAGCGTACTCGGGTGGATTGTTCTGGCGCCTACAGTCGTGTATGCGCATGCGCGGGCAGTATAAAAATGGCCGTCACCCAGCTCCCGCTGTCTAGTATTCCAGAACTCCGTGCTCTCTCTATCAGCGGTTGCGCACCCTCCTTTGTCTCCAGCTTCCATCCACTCCCTGCTTTTACACTGTCTGTGACCAAGCCGTCAAGTAGCCAGGCGGCACCTCCTTCCTGAGTTTTATCTCAGAAGCAGCTGTGTTTCTCGACCCCTCACTTCTGGGGGACTGCGGCTTTGACCCGGATCCTCTGGGGGAGGGTCTCACTGAGTGATGGCCGGTTCTGGCCACACTCAGGAACGTTGGCGGGACTGCACTGCTGCTGATGTTCAGAGACTGCGGCTGAGGGCCAGCCCGCCCCAGAAAAAGCTCATGTGATCATGTAGCAGCAGAGTTTCCGGGTGATTGGAAAGTCCCGCGTGGCCGAGGACCTCCCGGACCCACGCCCCTCCTGGCGCTGCGCCCTTCCCACCAGAGCATCAGCAGGTACTGAGCTGCAGAGTTTCAGACTGTGTTCCCCGCTTAGAGAGTCTTAACGGAATTTAAACCCTCCTCTTTCTCCCTTTTTAGTTCAGTGCCTGCGGCTGTTTCCACTTTTCCACTTTCCCTCCTTCCCTCCAGCTGCTTTTGTGGGAGGTGCTTTCCCGTCCTCTCTCCCTGCTCTGTCCTCTATCTGCAAGCAAAACCAGCTCCCTGCCCTCCGCCGCTTCTCCTTCCCAGTTCACCTCTCCGCCACAGACCTGCCAAGTTCTGTGGTTCAGGTTGTGCAGATGGTTGTGAGTCCTCAAATCCGTTTTCTAGGTGTGCAGGATGTTAAGTGTTTATGTGGCTGTATTTCATGTATGCTAGATGGAAAAAAGACTTCCATGCTGGTCAGCTATCTTGGCTCCTCTTTTTTTTTTTTTTTAATTTCTTAATGTTTATTTATTTTTAAGAGAGAGCTTGAGCTGGGGAGGAGCAGAGAGAGAGGGAGACACAGAATCTGACTCAGGCTCCAGGCTCTGAGCTGTCAGCACAGAACCTAATGTGGGGCTCGAACCCACGAACCATGAGATCATGACCTGAACTGAAGTCAGACCCTTAATGACTGAGCCACCGAGGCGCCCCTGTCCGTGGAACATTTCTGTTGGTAGCAGAGCTGCTGGGGTTCCTGTGCTTTAGGGGCACACACGTAGCAAACTCCTCACGTTCCTTGAGTTAAGCAAGCAGTCAGGCAAGCAGCTGAGCAGTCTGGGGCTGAGTTAGGACTTGCGTCTTGGGCCGAGCTGCAAGGAGGGGTGGATGCTCCTAGGAGAAACGTTGAGTAGGAAAGATTTCTAAGAGAGAATATCCTTTCCGCGATCAAATATGTATTCGTGTGTTCTCTCTGCTGGGGTTTGGGGGGAGGGAGGGGCCAGAGTTCAGGTCTGGCTGGAATGCCGGTTCTCCAGGGCATGCCTGTGAGGAAAGCCCCACGGGAGGCCTCTCGGAGAAGCGAGTCCCCCCTGCCATACTGGGGATACCCCGACGTTCTGCCTCAGCCAGGGCCCTGTGCCCCCACCCACCCCAAGTCTGGGGGCTGCTGAGCCCCTGCGGCCCTCTTCTCAGCCCCCAAGTCTGGTGGCCTTATGGGCCCCACGGTTCCAGTGGTGGCTCCCTGCCCACCCCTCAGGCTCCTTGCCTTTAAAATGGGTGTCACGACAGCTGCTGGGACTAAGTGGGGCCATGTCTCCAAAGGCAGCAGGGTGTGTTCGCAGCAGAGGGAACCTTCTGGCAGTGTGAAATCAGAACTGGACTGCTCATGACACAAACCATCCCGAGTCAGGGGAGGGCATGAAGAGGGCCTTTCCTTGCCGCCCCCTGGACACTGCGAGTCTTTTAAGCCTGCCCTCATCCCAGGCAAGGCCTGTGAGGATAGAGCACTGTGAGATCCGGGGCAAGTTTTTTTAACCTCTGTGCCTCAGTTTTTTCCTTCTCTAAAATGGGCTAATAACAACATCTACCTCACAGGGTTGTTGCAGTGGTTAATGTATATAAAGCACTCCCAGTCCTAGCCCATAAGTGCTCACTAAATAGGCTTTTCCCTCCTGGGAAAACAATTTAAGGCCAATCATAGATGGATGTTAATTTAAAAAAAACAACCCTGCAAGTTAAAAAAAAAAGACTATTCATTCTTAATTTCAGTCACTGCAAGTTAATAATGTGGAGGTTTTGCCCGCAGAGGGAACATGGGTGCAATTCCCAGCTCAGCGCTATACCGTCGTGTTCATCTGGAGTGTTCTGGCTCCTCCCGCCCTCATCCCACTGTGGGCCCCGCCTCCTGGGTCATGTCACTCGCTCTGACCAATGGGTGGTTAGCAAGCTTGTGCCATGCAAGCAGGTGGCTGTTAACGTGAGCGCTGTGGAGCTTACTGTGTCTCAAGGCTGGCCTGGCTGTGGGAAAAATGTGCCCTCGTGTGCTGGTGTAGGGACAATGACATCTTAGAGAACTTACATATATTATCTCCTTAATTCCTACCAGTATCCTAGGAGAGGACTTGTCATACCATTATTCAGATGAGGAAACTGAGGCCCCACTGAGGTCCCAGGGTTTTAGACCAGTCATACCACTGATTGGTGACACCAGGAGGCAGCACCCCTCTCAGTCTCAGGGCAGAGCTTGGAATTTGAGCACCCCATGAGTAGGAGCTTGTCCAGGGTCAGATTCCCCGTTGAAGCGCCCATATCCCCCAGTGGGCATGAGAGAGGTTCCAGAGCAGCACAGAGGGTGCCCACATTTCCTGCTCAGGCACCCAGGGGCACTGAACAGTCTCTAAGACAGAAGACATTTCCCCAGTGAATCTCATGAAGTGGTTGATGTCCGGAGGGAGTGAGCTGCCCCGTCACTGGGAGGTTTAGAAGTTGACAGTTGATGAGAAGATAATTTCATGAGAAGCTAAGGCCTTTAGATGCTGCCTCCAGGAGCCCTCAGATCTCCAGAGAGAGGGGATGGTGCTAACCTGCCGGTGGAGATGGAGAGAGGCGGTGTGGACAGGAGTTCTGGGCTGGGGGAGTCTCCAGGCCAAGTCGGATTCCTCACGGGCCAGTTTGTCCCCAAGTGTTCCACTTTTCAGTGATGCGTTGTTGGCGACAGGTGGGAGGGGTTGGATAGGGCAGGCACAGAGGGGACACTGAGGCAGGAAGTGGTTGAGAACAGAGATTTCACTGCTACTACCAGATGGCCTCATTCCCCCACATCCAGGAGGGCGGGGAGTTCAAACCGCGTCAAAGGAAAGTTCTCGTGGGAAAGGAGTTTCTTCACAAGACCCTGACGTGCCACAGACCTTCCTCTGATTCCTTTCTCATTATGACTCCCATTCACTGATGGAGAAATTGAGGCCTGGTGAGATTAAATGACTTGACCTAGGTCACCCCACTGGCGACCATATCCAGGTGTGTGTGACTTGAGAGCCATGCTCTTTGGGGAATGTTTGAGTCAATTCTTCATAGGCATAAGCACATATACTTCTGTTGGAATGTGTTCATTAAAATTAATACATGATACCTTATTTATCTGGCATTAGGGAAGGTGGTATTCACGTGCTTGCTAGAGCTCACTACTTGAAGCATTTTGATTTCTGTAATTGTCAAGGATTTGAGGTGAAAGTCACTCTTAAACACATGCCATCTGGTGTTGCCTTGTTGCCTCTTTCCCAGAGGATTCTGGTAACGCCTGTGAAGGGAGCGCAGCCGCAGTGACACCGCTGCCCTCTGATTTGCTGATGCGAATTGGATTATTCGTCCTGTACTGACTGGCTGCGTTTTTAGCTTTATTGGATGGTTCTGCAGGCTCAGCCCTCTGTCACACTACCGGCTGTACCGCCAGCTGCTGCCGGAAGCCGTCTCCCTGCCTTCTGCACGCATGTAGACAGGAGACAACATGGCTAAGCCTTTAGGTGCGTGTAAAATAGGCATTAAAAGATGGGAGGTGATGGCCGATGGACATTCTAGAGGGACTTGACATTTACAAATTTACAAATTATTGCTTCTCCTCCATGTCTTGTCTGCTTTCTTCCTGACTCTGTTGTGTTATAGTCTGTGTTGTTACATATATTACATCCAGATGAGTGGAGATTTGTGATGATGAAGTGATATTAATGCAAATCTGTGGCTGGAGGCAGGCAGAAAAAGTAAAGTCCGCGCATCGAAGGATTTTTTTTTAAACGTTTATTCATTTTTGAGACAGAATGCAAGTAGGAGAAGGATAGAGAGAAAGAGACACAGAAATTGAAGCAGGCTTAAGGCTCTGAGCTGTCAGCAGAGTCTGACTTGGGGCTCGAACTCAGGAAGGTGAGATCATGACCTGAGCCAAAGTCAGCCACTCAACCAACTGAGCCACCCACGTGCCCCATGTCAAAGGCCTTTTAAGAGCCTGTACACCAATCCAGTTAGCCACTTTATTTGTAACAGCCAAAAACTACCAACAGCCCACATGTCTTTTGGTGGATGAGTGGATAGACAAACTGTGGCACCATGGACTTTTACACAACATGGGGAGCAAAGTACTGGACGGAACTGGGATGGAGAGGGATCACATACTGACTACAGGACATTCTCAAATGAGAAAATGATAGCCCTGGGGGCCGGCCCATCAGAGGCTGCAGCCGCAGGCTGTGAGGGAGCTCCTGGCTGTGGTGGGGTCGTCAGGCATCCTGGTGGTGGTGGTCATGGGAGTCTGTATGTGGGCAGACATTTCATAGACACACACACACACAAGTACATGTGAAAAGGGGTGAAGTTGTAGTTAAGATCTGCAATTTACTTGATAATAAAGCACCAACATCAATTTCCTGGTCCTGAGAACTGTGCTCCGTGTAGGAAGAGGTTATCACTGGAGGAAGCCAGTGAGGCTGGATAGGAGCTCTCTGTGCACGATTCACACAACTTCTATGTGGCCCTAACACTTCAAAACAAAAAGGTAACTTTTTTTTTAAGCCTGTTTAAGGAAGCCAGTAGAAACCATTTCTGGATTACCTATGTCCTTAGTCATCTCTCCCATCTTTGCTTCTGACTATGAGCTTTGTTTGCATTTATATACAGTGTTAAAATATAAAATCACTTTTCCCAAGTTCTTCAGGTTTTTTATTCATATTATTTATTATCATAAGCATAGTTATTATTTGTCATGACTCTGACCTCTTTCATTCACTCAAACCAATGACCCAGATTTGTAACATCTATGAGATCAGAGGAGGCTGCGGTGGGGGCTGGCAAGAATGGTGGCATTACACGGTCACTTCCATAAGGACATATATATATATATATATCTTTTTTTTTCCCCTCACTACCGCTTCCCTAGTGCCTAGAATGGTATCGGAAATATTTGTTGAATGCGTATGTGCAGGTCCAGAAGTATGTGTCCACAGAACGGCAGGAGATGCATGCATTCTGTTCTTGGGTATTCACTATTATATTTGAATGTTTGCAGACGAAATACAGTTTTATTGAGACGAGGGAAACAGAGGTGGGGGGCCAGGGCAGGAGAGGGGGATATTTACTTAACCGGATGCAGAATGTTTTCTCAGACAACTTCCGCCCCCACTGAACCACAGCAACCACTCAATGAGGTGTGTCAGTATAGACTCATTTTTGTCTTTTCCTAAACTTTACCTAAATGGAATCCTAGCAGGGACTCCTCCTCCTATGGTTTTCTGTAGCTCACCCTTATGTCCATGAGGCTCACCCATGCTGTGTGTACCCAAGGTTAATGACTTTGTATTACTGAGTGGCTCTCCATCACCTGGCCATTCCACGATTTGCCTCTCCATTGATGGACCTTTGGGTGGTTTCCATTTTGGGGCTATAATGAACAAAGCTGTTGTGAATGTTAATGTGAGATATGTATTTCTTTTTTTATATATAATTTGTCAAATTGGTTTTCAGATAAGACCCATTGCACATCCCATCAAATGCCTTACTCAATACCCATCACCCACCTTCCCCTCTCCCTCCCCTGTCAACCCTCAGTTTGTTCTCAGTATATAAGAATCTCTCATGGTTTGCCTCCCTCCCTCCCCTCTCCTTAACTGTTTTTTCTCTTCCCCTCCCCTATGGTCCTCTGTTAAGTTTCTCCTGTTCCACATGAGTGAAAACAGATGGTATCTGTCTTTCTCTGCCTGACTTATTTCATGCAGCATAACACCCTTGAGTTCCATCCATGTGGCTACAAATGGCCAGATTTTCATTCTTTCTCATTGCCAAGTAGTATTCCATTGTATATAGAAACTGCATCTTCTTTATCCATTCATCAGTTGTTGGACATGTAGGCTGTTTCCATGATTTGGCTATTGTTGACAGTGCTGCTATGAACATTGGGTACAAGTGCCCCTATGCATCAACACTTCTGTATCCCTTGGGTAGATCCCTAGCAGTGCTATTACTGGGCCACAGGGAGTTCTACTGATAGTTTTTTGAGGACCCTCCACACGGTTTCCCAGAGGGGCTACACCAGTTTACATTCCCACCAACAGTGTAGGAGGGTGCCCGTGTCTCCCATTTTTGCCAGCGTCTACAGTCTCCTGATTTGTTCATTTTAGCCCCTCTGACCAGCGTGGGGTCGTATCTCAGTGTGGTTTTGATTTGTATTTCTATGATGATGAATGATGCTGAGCATCGTTTCATATGTCTGTTGGACACCTGGATGTCCTCTTTGGAGAAGAGTCTGTTTATGTCTTCTGGCCATTTCTTCACTGGATTATTTGTTTTTCAGGTGTGGAGTTTGATGAGTTCCTTCTAGATTTTGGGTTTGGATACTAGCCCTTTATCCAATATGTCATTTGCAACTATCTTTTTCCATCCTGTCAGGTGCCTATTAGTTTTATTGATTGTTTGCAGTGCATAAGCTTTTTATCTTGATGAGGTCCCAATAGTTCATTTTTGCTCTTGATTCCCTTGCCACTGGGGACGTGTCGAGTAAGAAATTGCTGCGGCTGAGGACAAGGAGGTGTTTCCTGCTTTCTCCTCTAGGGTTTTGATGGTGTCCTGTCTCACATTCAGGTCCTTCATTTCGAGTTATTTTGTGTACGTTGTAAGAGAGTGGTCTAGTTTCATTCTTCTGCATGTTGCTGTCCAGTTCTCCCAGCACCCCTGTCAAATAGGCTGTCTTTTTTTCCATGGGATACTCTTCCCTGCTTTGTCAAAGATTAATTGGCCATAATTTGTGGGTCCACTGGGTTCTCTATTCTATTCCATTGGTCTGTGTGCCTCTTTTTGTGCCACTACCATGCTGTCTTGATGATGACAGCTTTGTAGTAGAGGCTAAAGTCTGGGATTGTGATGCTTCCCATTTTGGTTTTCTTCAATATTGCTTTGGCTATTTGAGGTCTTTTGTGGTTCCATACAAATTTTAGGATTGTTTGTTCCAGGTTTGAGAAGAACACTGGTGCAGTTTTGATTGGGACTGCATTGAATGTGTAGATTGCTTTGGGGAGTATTGACATTGTAATGGTATTTATTCTTCCAATCCACGAGCATTGGAGCGTTGGTTGTTCTTCCGTTTCTTTGTGTCTTCTTCAATTTCCTTCATAAGCTTTCTAGATCTTTTACACCTTTGGTTAGGTTTATTCCTAGGTATTTAATGGTTTTTGGTGCAATTGTGAATGCGATCAGTTTATTTGTGTTGCTTCATTATTGGTATATAAAAATGCAGCCAATTTCTATATGTTGATTTTGTACCTTGCGACTTCGCTGAATTCATGGATCAGTTCTAATAGGCTTCTGGTGGAGTCTGTGGGGTGTTCCATGTAGAGTATCATGTCATCTGCAAAAAGTGAAAGTTTTACTTCATCTTTGCCAATGTTGATGCCTCTTATTTCCTTTTGTTGTCTGTCTGCTGATGCTAGGACTTCCAGCTATGTTAAACAACAGTGGTGAGAGTGGACATCCCTGTCGTGTTCCTGATCTCCAGGGGAAAGCTCTGTTTTTCTCCCATTGAGGATGATGTTAGCTGTTGGCTTTTCATAAATGGCTTTTATGATATTTAAGTATCTCCCTTTTCCCTGACTTTCTTGAGGGTTTTTACTAAGAAAGGATGCTATATTTTGTCAAATGTTTTTTCTGCATCAATTGACAGGATCCTATGGTTCTTATTTTTCCTTTTGTTAATGTGATGTATCACATTGATGGATTTGCAAATACTGAACCAGCCCTGTAACCCAGGAATGAATCCCACTTGATCATGGTGAATAATTCTTTTTTTTTTTATGCTGTTGAATTTGATTTGCTAGGGTCTTATTGAGGATTTTTGCATCTGTATACATCAGGGTTATTGCCCTGTAGCTCTTTTTTTTTTTTTTTTCCTGGGTGTGGGAATCAAAGTGATGTTGCCTTCATAGAAGGAGTCCAGAAGTTTTCCTTCCAACTGTTCTTTTTTCTTTTCTCTTTTTTTTTTTTTAACAGCTTGAGAAGGATAGGTATTAACTCTGCTCTAATTGTCTGGTAGAATTCCCCAGGGAAGCCATCTGGTCCAGGACTCTTATTTGCTGGGAGATTTTTGATAACTGATTCAATTTCTTCACTAGTTATGGGTCTGTTCAGATTTTCTCTCTTCCCGTTTGAATCTTGGTGTGCATGTATGTTTAGGAATTTGTCTATTTCCTCTAGGTTGTCCAGTTTGTTGGCATATAGTTTTTCATAGTATTCCCTGATGATGGCTTGTAATTCTGAGGGATTGGTTGTAATAAATCAATTTTCACTTGTGATTTTGTCTATTTGGGTGCTCTCTCTTTTCTTTTTGAGAAACCTGGCTAGAGGTTTATCAATTTTATTTTTTCAAAAAACCAACTCTTGGTTTCATTGATCTGTTCTACTTTTTTTTTTAAATTCTATATTGTTTATTTCTGCTCTAATCTTTGCTGGGTTTGGGGTGTCTTTGCTGTTATGCTTCTAGTTCCTTTAGGTGTGGCTATTAGATTCTGTATTTGGGATTTTTCTTGTTTCTTGAGATAGGCCTGGATTACTATGTATTTTCCTCTTAGGGCTGTCTTTGCTGCATCCCAAAGGGTTTTGATTGTTGTATTTCCATTTTCATTTGTTTCCATATATTTTTAAACTTATTTTCTAATTACCTATTTGTTGACTCATTTGTCCTTTAGCAGGGTGTTCTTTAACCTCCATGATTTTAGACGCTTTCCAGACTTTTCCTGTGGTATTTCAAGTTTCATAGCATTGTGATTTGAAAGTGTGCATGGTATGATCTCAATTCGTTTATATTTATGTAGGGCTGTTTTGTGACCCAGTTTGTGTTCTATCTTAGAGAATATACCATGTGCACTTGAGAAGAAAGTAACTCCTACTGTTCTAGGATGTAGAGTTCTAAATATATCTGTCAAGTCCATCTGGTCCAATGTATCCTTCAGGGCCATTGTTTGTTTCTTGATCCTCTGGCTAGATGATCTATTGCTGTAAGTGGAGTATTTAAGGCCTCTGCAATCACCACATTCTTATCAATAAGATTGCTTATGTTTATAATTTTTTATATATTTAGGTGCTCCTGAATTTGGTGCATAGACATTTATAATTGCTAGCTCTTCCTGATGGACAGACCCTGTAATTATTATGTAATGCCCTTCTAAAGTCTAGTTTGTCTGATATGAGTCTGGCTACTCCAGCTTTCTTTTGAGTTTCAGTAGCATGATCTCCATTCCCTCACTTTATTTTTTTTTTAATTTTTATGGTTTTTATTTATTTTTGAGAGACAGATACAGTGTGAGCAGGGGAGGGTCAGAGAGGGCAGGAGATACAGAATCTGAAGCAGGCTTCAGGCTCTGAACTGTCAGTACAGAGCCCGATGCAGGGCTCGAACCCACGAACTGTGGGATCATGACCTGAGCCAAAGTCGGACGCTTAACTGACTGAGCCACCCAGGCACCCCTCCATCCCCTCACTTTCCATCTGAAGGTGTCCTTGGGTCTAAAATGAGCCTCTTGTAGACAGCAAATAGATGGGTTTTGTTGGTGTTGTTTCTTAATCCATTCTGTTACTGTGTGTCATTGGATTGGAGCATCCAGCCCATTTACATTTGGTGTTATTATTGAAAAATATGGGCTTAAAGTCCTTGTGTTCTCTGTAGGTTTCATCCTTGTAGTGGTGTCTCTGGTACTTTGTGGTCCTTGCAACATTTAACTCAGAGTACCCCTTAGGATCTCTTGTAGGGCTGGTTTAGTGGTGATGAATTCCTTCAGTTTTTGTTTGTTTGGGAAAACCTTTATCACTCCTATTCTGAATGACAGGCTTGCTGGATAAAGGATTCTTGGCTGCATATTTTTCCTGTTCATCACATTAAAGATTTCCTGCCCTTCATTTCTGGCCTGGCAAGGTTCAGTGGATGGGTCTGTGACTACCCTGATGTGTCTACCTTTGTATGTCAAGGGATGTTTATCCCTAGCTGCTTTCACAATTCTCTCTTTATCCTTATATTTTGCCAGTTTCACTGTGATATGTTGTGCAAAAGATTGACCCGAGTTATGTTTGAGAGGAGTTCTCTGTGCCTCTTGGATTTTAATGTCTCTTTCCTTCCCCAACCTGAGGAAGTTCTTGGCTATAATTTGTTCAAGTACCCCTTCAACCCCTTTCCCTCTCTCTCTTCTACTTCTGGGATTCCTATGATACAGCTATTGTTACATTTGATTGATTCTCCCACTCCCCCCAGTGAGAGAAATTTTTAAACGCCATCTGAGCACACTAGCACACTTACAGAGAGTGGGTCCTCAGGATTGGTGCTGACTGGTTTTAACGGGGGAGACTCGGTTCTCAAAATCTCCTTTCCTGCTTTTGGATCAATTTATCTCTTTGTCGGCTTCCTCTTTTTCTATAATTGTATCTTCTAACTCAATTATTCTCATCTCTGCCTCTTCAATTTGTGCAGTGGGCGCCTCCATTTTATGTGCCTCATTTATGTCATTTTTGAAATCAACAGAACTATTTTTAAGATCCATATCTTTGCAGCAAGTGTCTCTGATGTCTTCTATGCCTTTCTCAAGACCAGTGATTAACTTTTTGACTATTTTTCTAAATTCTTGTTCAGTTATGTTGGTTGTATCTGTTTTGATAAGTTCTTTAGCTGTCTCTTCCTGGATTTTCTTTTGGAGGGAGTTGTTTCATTTTGGCTAGCTTTCTGTCTCTTGTAAGTTTTAAAAGCTTGTTATGTATTCTGTACCTGTGAGTACTGATGTACTAAAGGAGGCTCATAACTGTCCAGGGCCCTTCCGTTCAGTAAGTAGTCTTTTATGGGTGTCCCTTGGTCTCTCTTGATGTGATTTTGGTTATTTTATTTCCCTCCCTCTAGTGATGTTTTGGACTCTCCACCAAGTGTGCTTTGGTTTATTCCTTGAAGTAGCCCTGGAAAGCAAAACAGACAAATAAACAGGAAACAAAAATATGCAAATGCACAAACAAATCAAAGGAGCAAACTGACAATAATAGTAATAATAATAATAATTAATAATAATAATAATAGGACAGTCTAAAAGGATAAAACCAGAAATCCCAGCTACAATTACAGAGCAGGGTGGAGGCAGAGCTAATGGAAGAGCATATACAGAGAGAGAAGTGACAGGGTGGGGAGAAAGAGAAAATGAACCGGGACAAGGCAGAGAGACTAAAAGGTTTCATTCAGAGAAAAAGGAGAATATGGGGGGAGGCGAGGAGAAAGAAATGAAGATAATGTTACCCAGAGAAACTATATAGTCTGATTATTCCAGAGAGAGAAAGGAAGGTGAAGAAGGAGGTGTAGAACATGCATCAGGAGGATGGATTAGATATGTCTGTTTAAGCAAACCTATAAGGAGAACAGCCAGCCCAGAGGAGGGGAGAGATAAGAACGAGAAAAGGGAGAATATTACGTGATTAGGAAGAACTGGTCAAGAGTAAATCATGGCAGTGCAGCAGCGCTGCTCTTGGGGAGAGGCCGTCTGTTTCTGTGGCATCTACAGGCTCCCAGCAGCTCCCCAGTGTGCATGGGCGTGGTTTGGTGTAGGTGGTTCCGCAGGCGGATCCCTGAGGCCCTTTCTTGGTGGTCGTGGCGGGGAAGGTGGTTCCCCCATCCCTTCTCCTGCAGCCAGGTATCCCAGGTCACTCCTTTCGATCCGTTCTCCTTGTGCCGCGGGTGCAGCCAAGGTAACTCACGCCAAGCCGCGTTCCGAACTCTCACTCCGAGCGCATTAATGATGCCACCCAAAATGTAATCCCATGAGCCTGGCACTTCAGGGCAGGGGATCGGTTCCTCCTGATACCGACTGAACCCCTGGGGTACTGCCTGACCCAGAGGGAAGTCCTCTTGTCCCCGGGCCTGGGGATAGGAGAGGGTCCCTCTCCATCGTAGGCCGAGGTTTTCTCTTCTCCGGATAGAGTTTTACACTTCCCCAGCTGCTTTCTCTTCACTTTGTCTCTCCGCAGCAGGGGCTCCCTCCCCTCTGCGCCTCTGTGTCCTGGCCCAGTTTTACCTCCCCCAGTTCGTACTCATGCTATGAGGCCGTCTTCCTAGTAGACTCAGTCTCCTTTCCTCCCAGACTCTTGGGGTTCAGAGTCCTTTGGCTTCAGCCCTTCTTTGTTTGAGAGATGCAGGCGGGAAGTACGGAGCCTTCTATTTCTCCGCCATCTTCTCCTCCCGCTGGTGAGAGAAATTTTAAAACTCCATCTGAGCAGACTAGCACACTTACAGACAGTGGGTCCTCAGCTGACTGGTTGAAACGGGGGAGACTCCGGGGCCGTTTCCAGGGGTCTAGCTTGGGCACCTGAATACTCGGGTTTCAGCGTCTTGAGCCTCCTCCTCTGAAGCCATTCTTACTATTTTTAAGATCCTTGATCTTTGCAGCAATAAAGTCTTGCTGTCTTCTATGCTTTTTTCAAGTGTAGCGATTAATTTTATGACTACTATTCTAAATTCTTGTTTAGTTATATTGCTTATATCTGTTTTGATCAGTGCTTTAGCTGTCACTTCCTGGAATTTCTTTTGAGGAGAATTCTTCCGTTTTGTCTTTTTTTTGGGTAGTTTTCTGTCCCCTGTGAGTTTTAAAAGCTTGTTATGTGCTCTGCACCTGCGAGCACTACTATATTAAAGGGAAGTCCTACACTGCCCACAGCCTGCCGTTCAGGAGGTGGTTTTTGCTCTCTATTGTTGTGACTTTGGTTATTTTATTTCCCTACTCGTAGTGATGTTTTGGAGCCTCCATCAGGTGTGCTTTGATTTGTTTCTCGAATTAGCCCTGGAAAGGAAAACAAACAGCACATAAAAATAAGCAAACACAAATAAAAACAAACAACAAAAACCTATCCAAAAGCAAAAAACCAGCAATACCACCTACAAGTAAAGAGCAGGGTGGAGGCGGTGCTGATGGAAGGGCATATACAAAGAGAGAAATGGGGGGGGGGGAGGAGAGACAATGAACAGTGACCAGCCAGAGAGAAAAAGAGGAGAAAACAGCAGGAGGTGAGGAAAAAGAATTGAAGATAAATTTACCCAGAGAGGGAAACTATATGGCTTGATTTTCCCAGGGAGAGAGATAGGAAAGTAAAGGAGGAGGTGTAGAACTTGCATCAAGAAAATGGATTAGATATGTCTGTTTAAGCAAACCAATAACCTGAGTAGCCAGCCTAGAGGAGGGAAGAGATAAGGAGGAGAAAAAGGGAAGATATCTAAATGACAGGAACTGTCCTAGAATCCAGACGATGCCGCAGCGCTAGTCTGGACGAGGGACAGTCTGGTTCCTCAGCATGTGTCCCCCTCCAGTAGATGCGCAGTTTCCCAGCTCGGAGGGAGGGCGGTGGTTTGGGGCAGGTGATTCCTGCCTCCACTGTGGCCCCCACCCCCACACTGATCCCTGAGGCCCCGCCGTGGTGGTGGAGGGGGAAGAAAAATGTCACACACACCCCCCCCAGTCTCTTCTCCATGTATCTGTGGACTCCATTCAGTCATCTTCACAGTGTGGCTGGTGCAGACTTCCCTTGCCCCACCTCTTGGCTGGGATTTAAACTCTCACTCTGTGTGCCCAGGCACTGGGGAAGTGCTTCCCTACGTCCCCCAGTATGTGGTCCCGGCTGGTTTTGTCCTGTTCTGAAGCCCTTCAGGGGAGGGAACTGGTTTCTCCTGCCATGGGCCGCGCCCCTGACCAACCACCAAACCCGAGGTGGCCTCCCTCTTCCCCAGGTGCTTGAGTAGGGCAGCAGGCCCCAGTCTGAAGAAAGGCCTGCAGTTAGAGACGAGATCCCTCTGTCCTGGTCCGAGGTTTTTCTCTTGTCCAGATACAGTTCTATGCTTCCCCAGCTGCTCTTTCTTCCCTCTGTCTCTGCAGAAGGGCTCCCGCCCCTCTGTGCCCACCTGGCCCATTGTATCTCCCCCAGTTTGCAGTCACGCACCTGTGGGCCTTTGGGTGGTCTCAGTTTCCCTCTGGTAGGCTCAGTCTCTTCTCCTCCCAGATGCTTTCATTTTTCTTGAGTAAATACCTAGGTGAGTGATTGCTGGTAAGTATATGTTTAACCTTATTAGAAGCCGCCGAACTATTTTTCAAAGTCATAGCACCAAAACTCCCACTAGAAATTATGAGTTGTAGGTCTTTGCTTGCACAATCAGCAACAGCCTGTTGTCCCAGGGACAGATGGTGGGTGCCTTCCCTCTCACCCTGCCCTCTTTCCTCTGCAGCCATTCGTGCTGCGCCCAGATTCCAGGATCTGGAGTGTTGGTGAGCATGCCAACACCCAGAGCTCTGGGAGTCCCCCCACTCTAGGCCCTTTCGGGTTGTTTCTGTCCAGATCCTATCTCTCATTTCATCAATAAGAGGACAAGACTGGGCCCTGGGAGGGGACGTGACTTGTCCAAGGCCACCCACTGAAAAGCAGGGCCAAGGCAGAAACTCAGATCGTTTCTATTTCCAGCTCATGCACCTTCCTGACACCAGAAATGTGTCTTTGGACTGTCTTTCCTGCTTTTCCCCCAGCCTCTGGCCTTTGCTCACGCTGTTCTCCTCCAGCAGTGCAGTCTCCCTAGGCTCCCATGTGAGACAGCCCGGCCATTCTGAGGGGATTCTTTAAGACTGAGAAGTCTGAGCTTTGAACCACAGAGATTCTAGAAGCCTTCACTTCCAGTAAACACAATCCTACAGTGGGGAGAAGGTCCCAGAGAGGCCTTAGAGTCCTCAGACCTTGCTGGGGGCTTTCACTGAGGGCCTCCCCCCCGGAACCTGCTTTGCTCCCTCCCTGCTCAGGGCCTCACCCCTGCACACACTGCACACGCTGCTACTCCTGGTGTCCAGAACACCTCCCTGCAAAACCACCCAGTCACCTCCATCCAGCTCAACACTTCACTTCTTTGGGCAAATCCACCTGCTACCCTTTCTTCCTGGTTTAGCACATATCACATCCTTCCTCTCCCCCTGGGTCCTCCTTTCCCAGTTCACAAATTGTTGTATTGGACTCGTCAGGGAATATACATGGTCGCAACAGGTTCCCCGAGGACAGTCTCTTGGCTGGGCTGGGTGTGTGACCCTCGGAACGCACCACAGTCCGCCACACATGGGTTCCTAATAAAGGGCCCATTTGGCGTGTCACATCCACGCAGAAGGGCAGTGAAGCTTACACCTAGGAAACAAATGTGTTCTCTGGCCCTTCCTCATTGCTGGAGATTGGGGGTAGACAGGGCACTGTCTGCTGGGTACTCACCATGAGTCATGCCCCTCACTTTAATCCATCTGCTCCTCACACACGTCCTCATTCCCAGGTAAGAAAATGGAGGGTCAGAGAGGTTGTGCAAGTTGCTCAAGAGGACACAGCTTATGTGGAAGCAGAGGCCCTTCCTGAAGCCTGATCCATTGTCTGCACAATCCCCTATTCCTGCCCTCACACACCTACCTTTTCTGTGGAGCAGCTCCTTGCTCTGGGTTCATAATAGGACAGTTCTGGTACATGGACCAAAATTAGTTGGAAATTTTGAAATTGGATCTAGGTCACTACTGAAGGCTGATTTATTTCTTCAAAGAAAAGGGCCAATGTCTCCAGTGTGACTTTGGGTTATATATGTCATTAGCTGAGTCACAGTTACAGGGCCCTCTCGCAGGTGTTTCTGAGAAAAGAGTTTCCGGAGCAGAAGTTGTTTTGCAGACCGATCAGAGCTCAGGGAGCGTCGGCAACGAGATGGGGCAGACTAGATGTTTCCTGCGGCTGCATGGGGAGAGAAGAGGTGGCCTGAAAACCGGGGTATTTCATGGCAGGGGCTAAGATGCCTGCTCCTTCTCCACTGTTCTAATGAATCCTCATTGCCACCTAGCTGGAATTTTGTCCAAGTCGACTGCATTCTGGGAAAAGAACTTGCAAAATCCCTCTCAAAAGGAGGCTTGGAGCCTCCTCCAAACCTGCTCTGTAACTTGCCTTAGAAACCATCCTCCTGGCCCCCCAGGGGTGCCTTCTGCTCCTGGACGTCTGGCCAGGCCTCAGTTCTTTGGATAGATTGGGAGTTCATCTGAATCTATTGTGGGTTCAAAGCCACCTTTTCTGCACTGAGTCTTTACCTGAGCAGCAGCTATGGTGTTCAGCAACCCTTTTCTTGGCTGAATTAAGACCTTTAAGACAAGTGGCCATTCAACCCTATCCACACTACAGGGCCGGGTAGTATTATGGCCATTCCTTTGAGGAATCATCTGGATTTTTAAACTGTAGGCACTGGTCCAATAGCATGTCATGCCCAGCACTAATAAAGTAAAGTAGAAGGCATCAGAATCAGGAGGCATCACATGCAGCATGACAAGTTTGTGTGGTGAACCTTCTAGTTCAGTTGCATGTGTGTGTGTGTGTGTATCCAGGGAGTAGAGGAGGTGGCTGGCTGCCTACCAGATCTGTCCTCACTGTGTCCCTAGGGAGGAGGAGCCTTCCTATGAGCAACCATCCCCTGATCCTCGCCTCTAGGTGGGGCCCCTGGGTGGCTTGTCCTCGCTAATGGAACGTGATAGAAAGTGACAGTTTACTTCTGGGTCAGGGTAGCTGGGTTCCTGGATCACTCTGTGGAGGACAGCCACCCACAATGCAGGAAACGTGGCATAGCAGTTACGTGAGTGAGAAGTGAACTTTTCTCGTGTGAAGCACTGACATCTTGCAACGTGAGTTACAGCACTTGAGATTGTCCTGGGTAGTAGTACACTGTAAAATGTTTTTCTTAATGTGGGCTATGGTCAGAAAAGTTTGAAAAAAGTACCTGATCTAATGTACCCCTTCATTTTTAAGGTGACAAAACCGAGTATCGGAAACTGGGAGGGGCTCCCCAAAGTCTTCTGAGGGAGCCGGGGCCAAACCCTGCCTAGGCAGGAGGAGGACGGCTGGGAGGGCTTTGCGTGCTGCCGGACAGGGCAGAGCTGACTGCTGGGCTGCGGACTCCGGGACAGCGCTCCTCCCACGCCCACACGTGCCCAGGGGCAGGGATCTGACATTCACACTGTGCTTTGGGGCCTCTGCACACAGCTGGGGACAGGAAGGGTGAACTCGGGCTGGCCTGCTGAACTCACTCTCACCTGCCTCCTGCTCAGGCTCTGTGGTTAACATCTCTGTGGCACGCCAACAGACTTTCTCTGAACATCTAAGTTTCTCTGAATGTCTGAGGTGGCGGGATTCTGAGAACCCTGGCAGCGGCCGGGCCACCACCATGAGAGCGCTGGCTGAACTATGCACACACGCCCGGGAACGACACCTCCATATCTCACACACAGTGAGTTTCTGTCCTGGCGCTGATTATGACACGGCCATTGAGCTCATGCATCCCACAGACGGCCAGAGCCTGCCCCCCAGGTGCGAGGCCAACAAGGCCTGTGCCTTCCTGTCACCTGTCCCCATGACCTACTGTAAGAGTTAATAATGCAAGTGCTCAGTTTCTGGGCACAGTTCCCAGCACTTCACAGACTTGATTCTATTTGCAACCCCCTGCTGAGGTGGACAGGCTTGGCATTCTCCCCATCCTGTCACAGAGAAGGAAATGGAGGCTCTCGGAGCTTGCTTGTCACACGCAAAGAACTCTAATTGGCTGAGAATGGGGTGGAGCCCTGGCCTCTTGAAGGTACAGACAGGCAGGGCCCAGGGGTCTAATAGCACTAAAATCTCCTCTGAATGGGAGTTGATTGCGAGTGATCTGGCCTCCCATCTCCCCTCAGGCTATGAGAGCTGGCTCTGGCTCTTTCCCTAAGGGCAATGTTTGTGGGAATAAAAGCAAAGGATCACAGAGAGGCTTAGGAAAAATCTAGGACAGGCTGGGTCTCAAAATCTGGACAAAGTAAGGGGTTTCCCAGCCTCCCAACTCCTGCATTCTGGGGCTCCCAGTGTCATCTCCTCACCTCCCTTTCCATACACTGCTCCTGCATCTTCACCCACATCAGTGGTCCAGGCTCAGTGACTGCCAGGGAAGTGTGGTGCAGCTGAGTCCCTGCCCTGGGGGGAAAGGGACTGCCTGAAGAGTCTATGCCGAGTCATCTCATCTGAAATTATCTCCCTCGTGTGTTCACAGAAGCGGTGCATTGAATAAGAAGGCATTGCCTAGCTCCCCGCGGTACCCCAGGCTCCCTGGAGACAGGAATCTTGTCTCTCTTGTTCACTGCATGGCTCCAGCTCCTCGAACACAGTAAGTGCTCAATAAATATGGGTGAATGAATTGCTAAAGCTCAGGCCCTCTTTTTAAGGGGGGAAATGCACGTTCTGGACGTGGAGGGCTGGGAAAGATGTGTGGTCACAAGATGGGGGGTCTGGAGGGAGGAGTCCTGTTGGGGTGTTAGGGAAAGTTACCCACTGCTGCATCACCACCGACCACAGAAATTAACGGCTTAAATCAACAATCATTTTGTTTGCTCACCATTCTGTACTTTGGGAGGAGTCTAGCAGGTACACCTCGTCTCTGCTTCAGTGTCAACTGGGACCAAAGGATCCACTTCCAAGATGGCTCACTCTGAGTTGGCCACTGGCTGTTGGTTTCACAGAGGTGCCTCTGCAGGGCTGCCTGGGTTTTCTTGCAGCATGACGACTGGGTTCTAGGAGTGAGTGTGTCAAAGACAGGAAGTAGAAGCTGTCTGTCTTCTGAAGGTCTAGGCCCGGAAACTGTCAGTGCATCACGTCCTCCATATTTTTCTGGTTAAAAAGTCACAGAGCCAAGATGCAAGGGGCTTTTGATGGAAAGAGTGTCAAAAAGTTTCGGGGCTGTGCCTTAAAGCCATCACAGAAAGCTTCCCGGAGGAGGAGAGCCGTGAGCAGCTACAAACATTAGAGGTTTGCATCGCACCTGCAAGCTCTTCAGTAGGGCTGGAGCAGCCTTGGGCTACAGCGTGGCCGAGGCCTCGCTCCGGATTCCCTGAAGAGGCCTCCAGTCGAGGGGCATGGTGGGTTGTATTCTCCAAATGTGCCCACCGGACTTTCTGTCTTACAGTGCTTCTAGAATGTTGCCTACGCCAACAACTGGAATCTCTTGCCCTTCCCCCTTGAAACTGGGGGAAAATCTAGGACAGTCTGGGTCTCAAAATCTGGACAAAGTAAGGGGTTTCCCAGCCTCCCAACTCCTGCATTCTGGGGCTCCCAGTGTCATCTCCTCACCTCCCTTTCCATACACTGCTCCTGCATCTTCACCCACATCCAGTGGTCCAAGCTCGGTGACTGCCAGGGAAGTGTGGTGCAGCTGAGTCCCTGCCCTGGGGGGAAAGGGACTGCCTGAAGAGTCTATGCCGAGTCATCTCATCTGAAATGATGAGTGACTACTTCAGTGAACAGATTGTGACAGAGGCGATGCTTTGTGACTTCTGAGGCTAGGTCATGAAAGATGACAGGACTTCTACTTGGTGCTCACTCTCTTTATTCCTCTCTCCAGCACTCGCTCTCGGAACTGAGACACCATACTGCAAGGAAGCCCAGGGTACATGCAGAGGCCATGGTGGGTATTCCAGCGGATAGCCCACAATCCTAGCATCAGGTGTCAGGCATCAGAGTGAGAATTCAGAGGATCCCAGCCCCCCGGCCTTCAAGTCTTCCATCTGAGGCCCCAGTGATGAACCATCCGCGCCATGCTCTGTCTGCATTCCTGACCCACACAACCCATGGACATGAAAAATGGTTACTTCATGCCAGTTTTTGAGTGATTTGTTGGGTAGCCATAGTAACTGGCACAGTGGGCAAGGTGAAATACAACGAGACCTCCAGAAAGCAGTTCCGTGGGTGGGAGGGGTCTGGTGTAAACGCACCATAAAGGTCTGCTTCTACCAGGTATAGGTTGGAGCGCGAGGGAAAGTGTTTTGGACAGAGAAAAGGGCACGTGTGAGGTCTTGAGCTGGGAAGGGGCCGAGCCCTGTGGGGACAGGGTTGGTGGTGCTAGGGGCCGCCCTTCATCCTGAGCACGTGGAGGAGGGCGATGGGAAGTCCGACGAACAAGGCCCAGCGAGTGAGGACGAGGCCCCTTCTGCGGAGGGGCAGGGGCTACTTCTGACCAGGCTGCGGGCGGGTGAGGAGGGGAGGCCAGAGGCCCCGGACTGGATGGATATGGGGCTGGGACCAGAAGCGGAGGCGGCGGGAGCTGGGGTCCCCATGTTGAGGGACAAGGGGAAGGGCTGGGTACGATGCTCTTCTCTTTACAGCACGGCCATTGCTAGCCGTCCTTCCTCTGGGAAGACCCCCTGGGGAGGTGGCATCTACTGCAGCCCTTTCCCCCTTCAGTTACACCTTGTGACGTTACCCTTCACGTTACCAGGGAGATGCAGGAGTTCCGAGGCTTCCTCAACAATGGCGGCCATGGGGTCAGGCCTGCTGGCGTCTGCTGGGGTCCCCCGGCGGGGTACACTTTCTGGCCAGAACTGCTGGAACAGCATCAAGCCTACATGCCAGCACACGCCTGGGGGAAATGCATCCTGCTTGGTGGCTGTACGTGCCCCCTCCTCCCCAATCCCAGCTCCTGGCGGGGACCTGTAGGGAGTAGTGTCGCCCCCTCCCCGCAGGAGGATGGCATGCTGGGCCTGGCTCGCCCGTCTCACCTCGGAGCCTTCTGGAGCCTCTCCCTCCAGAGCCAGAGGACTTCCCTGGGCGCTCTTGGTATTGAAGCCTTCTCTGGCATTCCTGGCACAGACGACGTGTCTCTTCCTCCCTTTCCCGGCAGCGCGTGTGTCCGGCATCCGAACAGCCTCGCTGCTGCTGGAACGGGTGCGCCGAGGCTGGACTTGTTCCCCAGGTCCACCCATCCAGCGTCTGTGCCCCGGGGCCCTTCACCTTTCTGTGACAAGGGTCCTCTCTCACCACAGATGTGCCTCAGTGTGCAGAAATGTCAGGTGACACACACCCTCAAGAAGCCCAGAATGTGGCCTGACAGAGGCAAGTTGCAAAATAAAAACAAAGCTGTCGGCAACACCTCCAATGGCGCTGTGGGCGGGGAAGTGCGAACTTGGGAGAGGAGCTGGGAACCTGGGGAGCCGAGGCGGCCCGCCCGGGATGGGACCGGTGGTGATTCTCTGCAACAGCTGTCTGGGGGGCCAGAGCACCCACCCTGACCACCTGCGGCCTCTTCCCACTCACCCATCGCCCGGGCTGCAGGGAGCCAGGGACAAGGCTTCTGCCGTAGCCTTCCCCAGAAGTTGGCCTGGAGAGAAGAGTGACAGAGGCTTGTTCAAGTGGGAGGAGCAAATACCTTCTAGGGGTGGGGAAGGGAGTCCGGGAGGGGAAGGTACTCAGCACGTGGTGGACTCAACCCTGCAGGGAAGCCCCTCCCCCCTCCCCCCTGCACTCACCTCTCCTCAGCCAGTTCAGAGCTTCTCCCAGGAGACGGCCCCTTTGCAGAGCTGCTTTCTGGGGCATGGGACAAACTCTCAGGCAGGGACGTAGGCCGCTCAAGAGGAGGATCCAGTGGACACAGGGGAAGCCCCATCACACCTGCTGCGAGGGGTCCCTGCTCCCAGCAGCCAGCGAGGGATGCCAGTGTGTGTGTGTGTCACTGGTCACCACCACCAGCATGGGCCACCTGAGAAGGGTGCCAGGCCCTCCCAACTTCTCCACGGCAGAACCTGTGGATAATAAAGTCACTGGGGGGAATGGGTTGTGATGCATGGGAGAGACAGCCCCGTGCTGGCTGGGCCGGGGACGCAGGCCTGCTCGGCACCTTGCCCCGGTCCCCCGCCCGAAACAAGTCAAGCTACATTCTCAGTTTCACATTAGTCTTTTATTGTAACTGTATTGAATGGGATCACTTTGCCAAAAGGATAAGTCATTTCATAAACCAGTATGAGTTACAGCATAAAGACGAATGAGAACAAAGCAACAGGATATAAATGGCACAACAGGGTATTCCATAAATCAAATGAATTGTGCCCTCATGAGACAAGTTGTTATGACAACTTTTACACCCAAGTGGTCTCAAGCCTGCTTACAGGAATTTTGTATTTTTTAACACCATAAAAAGAGAGCTCTTGAAAGTGACATGGGGCGGGGGGAGAGAGGCGGTTCTCGCCTGTGAGAAGGAAGCCCGGCTTGGCAGGTGCCGTCCTTAATTCATCCCCGGCCTCCTGTCCCTGCGCCACCGTCCCCCAGGGCCCCTGGTCTGTACACACGGGGGCGGGGCCAGGTGTGCACCTTCGGGGGAGGGGGACAGAATGACAGAAGGGCTTGGCCTCCACAGGATAGCCACTCGGAGGGCCCTGCGTCTTCTCCCCTGCGCCCCACTCACCCCAACACTGCTTCTGTAACAATGCCAGGAGGCAACTTCCTAAGGAGGCAGCTTCTTAAGGAAACAAACACCAAAATGGTAAACTTAAGTCAACTCTGGCAGATTACCCATCATTAGGAGACAATGTGACTGCCACTGAGTTTTACATTTGTTCATCGTCTCTGACAAAGTGCAGGAGTCATTCATGTTAGTGCTGGGCAGTCAGACCTGCAGGACTAATGAACTCTGTCAGACGCAGAGAAGGCAGAGGCGGCCTGCGTGGACTTTGAGTCCCACTCCCTCCGCAGTGGTATTACTTCTCACCAGGTTGCAGTTAGCAGTGAGCATTAGCAGGAGACCACCTCTGGAAGAAGAGCCCCGTATAATCAAATGCTTAAAATATTCTATGACCCCTTGGCATATACAAAAGTAAGGCAAAGTCATAATGACTTTCGTTCTCTAATCTGTAGCTCTCATGTGCAATGTACAGAGATCAAAATTTAACTCAAATTTCCTAGCTGATCAGAGATGAATGCATGAAACATAGGCACATGTATTAAAAAAGTGGAGGACAGAATTCATCTAAGCTTTACATATATTTCACTGCTAATCAAAACATGAGAGGCTTCCACTGATTATATTTGTTAAAGAAAAATAAAAAGGTTTCATATAGTCAGGATTTTAAAAAATGTGCAGTGAAACAAGTACCTGATAAAATAATAAAAAAGGAACATATTCTTTAATAGCACTGTAACTAATAAAAATGCAAACAATGCTTGACTATGAAAAATAAAAACAAGTCACTTAAAAAGATTAAGAGAACCCCACGGATCTATAGGAAGTTGAGGATGGCACTGCCCACGTCCCACTCCCCCTGTGTCTCTTTCCTCCGAGCGGGGACAGCACATTGGGGACCCCAGAAGCAGCAGCTCTGAGGGACCCCATTGGCCCTCGCGTGGCCCCGACCCGGAAGCACAGAGTGGAGGACCTGCCCCTGGTGTGCTGGGGGCCGGGGCTCAGTAACTTGGCAACAGCCAGTCGACGGCAGGGAGGTGGCCTGGGGCCTTGGAGTGGCGGGTGCCCGGCGGCTCCTGTGTGCCCACGGACACTGGACTCTCATGACTCTAGCTCTCAGGCCATGGAGATGCTCAAAGCGAGATGGCTGTGACCCGCTGCCAGGGGACAGCCAGCTCCGTGGCCCTTTCCAGTCACCATCCTTGAGCCCTGGTGAGGATGGCCCTGTGCTTAGAACTGAAAATACCAACAAGTCCCCAGACCAGGCCTCCGAGAGAAAATAATGGCAACTGGGCGCAGCTGCAAGGCCGCTCCCTGTATGGGGACCTTGGGAACATGCAGAGTCTTCAAGGCGACACATACTTGGCAGAAACTTCCTCTGTGAGTCGCCCTCACAGGGGCTGCGCAGACCAGTCAGTCAGGAGCCAGGGAGCTCATCAGCGTATCTCAGAGCCGCCATGGAAGGCCAAACAGCCCTGTTACCTGAGCAAAACCAGAGCTACTACTCATCCTCCGGGCTCATGCCGTCAGATTCTCCTGCTAGAGGTTAAGAACAGATGGTAGGGCTCGTTAGGACCCTCTCGTAGCTGACTCTCGAGTCATCACTAGTTTTTTAGAGAGCACGTGGGAAATCAGGTCATTATCACATTTGCCTGTAGAGAAATACATGGTTAGCAGTGGGAAGGATGTAAACGGTGTTGATTCTTTCACACTTAGCTTTTCACTTGTTGGCCTGACAGGTCCCGCCGCCGGGAGGCCTCAAGAGCCAGTCACCGCAGGGCAGGGGCACTGCGGCTCTCCTGTCAGAACCACTACAGCACAGGAGAAGGGCTTCTCCCTAAGACGACAAACGGCTCCTGTGATCTTTCTGCCCATCACGATTCTGTAGGCTGCCCCCTGATAGGGGCATCCCCCCTCCGTGCTGAAGGCCGGGGTGGCGCCGGCAAGCCAGCCCTGGTCCTGCCCTGGCGGTGGGGTCTGGACGCAGCCCACAACCGAGCCCAGGCCCCCAGCTCCCATACTTGGCTCCCAGCAAAGGGAGGGCTGTGCAGAGGTCCTGCATCTTCCTGACATCTGGAATGTTCTGTGGGAAGCCCTGCTCCCCCAGAAGGGACTCCCGGTCTAATTCCCTGTTACTGCTACTTTAAGGCCAATGGGGCATCCTGACTCTGGATGGGAAGGAGTTTGGGTTTTTCCCTTTACTTCTCAGTTGACAGGTGACAAGTGTATTCCAGCGTCCAGAAGCTTTCCCAGAAAACTATCCGAGAGAGGTTTACCCAGTCAGGGTCACATTTACCAGTTCGAGGAAGTAACATTCTTACAACTTTTGAAATCAGTGCAGCAAAGATTGGCTTAATGTGACCTTGCTTTCTGGTTGGGAAAGACTCTAAGAGGGGAAATACAATTGTCTGAGGAAGGAGAGAGATGGCCAGGGTCGATGATCTGGCCTGAGGTCTGGAAACGTACGCTTTAACAGATGAATAAAAATCTAACTCCCATCACACTAAAATATGATTCCTAAGTTTAGACCCTGTTTCTAAAGATCACTGTAACTTTCCGAGAGGTCAGTGATGGGGTTTTCCAGCCCTGGAATGCACCAGTTCTAGTCCATTCTGCTGTATTTGGCTCTGCTGTATGGCTTCCCAAAGGAGGAATGACAGAGGCTGAGATCTAGATTTCCAGGGAGAAAGCCGCCTTGATATCAATGGGTTTTCCTATGCCCGACGCTCTGAGGGAGGGAAGATTTGAAACCAACTCTTCTTCCTTCTTTAGTTAAAACTGATGGGGCTGCCGCACCTATTTCTTAGTTGGGGAGAAGAGGACAGAGGAAAAGGGATTCTAACTGTGGTTTGGTCTTTTTTTGACAATGACCACGACGCTGGATACTTAACCCAGGTCTGCGTCAGAGCAAGGGTGGGGTGGGAGGAGGCAAGGCCGTGAAAGCCCCGTCGGCGTTTCGGTGAACGCCCGGCTGTGTGCTCTGGGGCCCTGCCTGCGACGGGCTGCGCTAGGGCCACAGGCCTGCTGGGAAAGAAGTGTTGGTTTCAGAGGGGTCTCTGCTGCGGAGGCCTCGGCCAGACCCTGGGGCTGCTGAGAGGGTGGCCGGTCCCCGCAAGGGAAGCCAGGGGCACCGCGGTCAGATGTCCAGGGGGCTCACAATGGTGAAGCCCGAGTCCTTGCTGTTGCTGCTGCTGTCCTCGTCCGGGCTGGAGCTGGGGTTGCTGGAGGAAGCCGAGGCCGGGCCCGTCAGCGGGTCAGAGAACACCAGGGGGGAGCGGGCCAGGGGCTCGCTTTTCCCACAGGAGCTGCGGAGGGTGCGAAGGGGCTGCGCCTGGCCTGAGAGGGACCCCTTGGCACTGCCCGCGTCGTCGTCTTTGGAGACCAGGATGAAGTCGTCTGCACTCGCTCTGTCCACGCGCCCTGGGGTTTCTGAAGAGGCCTGTGAAGCAGAGTCAGAAGTGGAGGCGGTGAGAGAAGCGTCCAGGGCAATGGGAGAGCTCAGCAGCCCCCTGGGAGCACCTCATGGAAGCTGAGGCCCCTGGCCCGATCCTCTTCCTTGGAAAGACGCCACGTTTGGCCCTGCTTCACTGAAGCCCAGGCACTTCCCGGAGACCCGGTCTCCTGAAGCTGGACGCTGGGCTCCCAGGGCGATAAAGTAAAGCCCCTGCCTGATAAGCTAAGAGAGGCCAGCTCGGGAGACAGAGAGCAGGCTACGGACAGACTCCCGACCGCTGCACGCGGCACCCTGCCGTGCACATCACTCATCTTCCTTGGGCTTTAATGGTCTCCTCTGGGAAATGGGGATAAGGAGAGCGTCCTGTGACCTAGTGTGTGGTCGCCATGCAGTGGGATGACATGTGTGGATGTCAGTCGCACAGAATTGGCTCCGTAACGTAAGCCAGATCCGGAGCGATTTGACTACCTGCTTAAAGAATAGCTTCAGGGGGGCCTAATGCCTGTACTTCATAACCAGCTCATCGCGGGTAGGCACTGAGGGGCCTCCTGGGACAATGGCGGCAAACACAAAACCCAGGGATGGTTAAGTGTCAAGTATATGGCAAAAGGTAGAAAGACAGAAGTGCTTTACCAACCATTATTTTCCTTTCTTCTTAAGCAATTATGAGTAGCGTTTGTTTTTAACTAAACATGCTGCCATCTATGAACATGAGTAAGGGTTTTTGGTTAAGCCCAGAGAAGCCCCTGCCCATCCTACCCCCTGACCCGGGATGTTGCACAGCCAGCTGGGCGACCACCCACCCTGCTGCTCTCCCACGGCGGGGGCGGGGGCCGGGGCAGGGGTCTGAGGTCCTACCACACACGCACTTCCCTTGACTGGAAGTGTCCCCTGGATCCTCTGGCCTCTATACCGGCATGGCCCGGGCCACCTGTGCGCTGTGGGCAGGGCCTGGACAGGTAGCTGGCGACCCTTCCAAGGGAAATCCGGGCTTGACTGACAGTCCTGTCTCTGAACTACACGTTCTTGGTGACATGGGGGTAGTGAGTAAAGAATGGCTCAGGTGCCTCCACCCTCTGACCATCTGCCCACCTTTAACATATTTAATCAGGAGAACAGAAACAGAATTAGCCTTAAGATCACAGGGCTCAAACAATAGGTCTTGAAGTTTTTTATCTCCAGGTTTAAAGCTGTTTCCATTCTATCAACACATTAATTCTCACAAGACCGAGGAGATACACAGAACCTGGCACTCTGGTAGAAGGGGATGTGATCGTAACTGGCACTGAGGGCAGTTTGGGAGGGAAGGACTGTCGCCGTGAGGTGCACCGAGTCAGGGCGGGGCCACCCTCGAAGAGGCTGGAGGGCACACGTGGGTGGGGCTCGTGCTCCCACGCACACGCACATGGGGTGCAGGGCTGGCGGTGTTGTGGGACCTCAGCTTCAACCTTCCACCTCCAAAGTGTGGACGCTGTTCATGTGACCATTGTCCAGCACTGTAAACTGTGACAGCCCTGACCTCTCACTCCACACAGCGCCTGTGGCTGGAATGCTGCTCGGCAGAACCCAGCTTAGGCTGAAACTAAAAAGAGCATGGAGAGCAGGCCCAAGTCTGAGTGACTCCAGAAATACCATGGGAACCCATTCTCCTTTGGCTTGGCGTTAATACAGTACAAGCCTCTGAAGAGGAGAAATATGTTCTAAGACCTGTGACCAGAAGTAAAGAGGAGCTTCCTGCCATCGCTGGTTACCTGGCACATTTGTGGGGCAGTGAAGTCACACTCACCCTCCGCCTTCCATCTGCAGATAAGATCACGGACTGGCGCAGACAAAGCGCGGGAGGGCAGGCAGGGCCCGGCCTCACTTGGTAGTACAGATCACGAAAGGAAGCCCGTTTCAGAGGGCTGGTGGCTCGGCCACTGTCTCAAAGCCAATTAACAGATCTCACTCTTCTGGACTCCTACCCAGGACTTTTTCCTAAACACAACGATGCCTTCTTTCTGGGTTCCCATAGCAGCCTTTGCTACTACCTGGTTCTGCTTATATCATTTACACAATCCTTCCCCGCCCCCCACCCCAAACATAGGCATTTACTGTACAACTGAAGAAGTTTTTCAACCTGTCAGTCCTGCGTACAACTGGCCAAGACCACCACAATAATACAGCTTCCGGCCCCCGAGCGGTGCTGACCTCAGCCCGCCTCACTTCTTACCTGGAGTTTAGGAGCATGGTGGATGCAGGTGAGCCCAACTACGAGGGGCTGTTCAAGAGAAGTGTTCTCTTTCTGGGGTAATACAGAAGCCCCCAGCCACAGGTGGATATCGAGTACTTAAAACATGGCTAGTGTGATGGAGAAACTGTATTTTTGACTTAATTCCATTTAATCTTAATGAGTTTAAATTTAATTTTAGATAGACGTTGGGCTAGTAGCTATGGTATTTAGACAGTGCAGCTATAGGCCATACAGATAAAAACAGGGGCCCCAAGTACCAGTGAGGCACATAATACGGGCTGGTTGACCAATGAATCTAGAGTCCTGCAAGGTTCTGCCTTCTACTGGCATAGAGTTGAGTCGAGTTTACCAAAAAACTTCCACAGGAGTGTGTGGAGGACAGACTCTGGGAGGAGGGACAGAATGTGGCTCTTTTCTCTCTACAGAATACAGTTTTGCATCTGCCATTTTGAGAGCCGGGGAGAAGATGTGTGAATCGAATGGAAAGAACGGTACTAACCAACAAGCCGGTGGGGAGTGGGGCACACGCACGTCCATAAAGGAAAAGCCCTACTGAAGCTCCTGATGGGGAAGCTGATCCTCGGCATTGTCCTTACACACACTTCATTCCTAACCCAGGAATGAGCTGTGGCACAACCCACCACACACCCAACCCAACACGATACATCTCCAGAAGATGTCTCAGAAGTCTGCCTCGCCCTGCCCCCCCAGCCTCTGGACCTCTGTTTAACGGGAAGCTCATCAGCAGGGGCTACGGCCCATCACCCCGAGCACCCGGAACGCTTGGTGAGCAGGCCCTTGGCTCACACTTGGGAGGCAGCAGGGAACGTGCCTTCAGACTCCCACCTGGCCCACGTGTTCCTGTCCAAAGCCAGCCCCGCTCTGCCACCCGGTCCCCACAACATGAGAAAGTAACTCCACCAGGTCCAAGCCCTGCAGGCCGTCCTGAGATCCTGGATCAGGACGTCCAGCCTGGCGGTGCCCGTATGAGTCTAGTCTACATCCCTGGCACAAGGCACAAGGCGCCAGACGTGGCTTTCTGTGGGACTTGCTGCGTCATCTGGGATTTCTCTTGCCTTTCCTACCATGAAGACGAGAGGAGGGCACTGCTTCCCTATTTCTTCCTTCCTCAGGAGTACAGGTTTTTCCCTATTTCTTCCTCTTTCAGGAGTACAGGCTTTTATAAACTGCTAACGTCCTTGAGGGAGAAGCTGTGGCAGAAATACGCAAAGAAGAAAAGCCTTTCTATTTTCCCTTTTCCCACTTTTCTTCTTTTCCACTTAGCCTTACAGAGGAGCAGGGACGCAGAGAAGGCAGCGCTGGGCTCTCTGGGCGCGGGATGGGTTAACTGTGTTTCAGAAGCACACACAGAGGCCAGAGGTCTCTGGCTGCTGCACAGGAGTGTGGCCTGCCAGTGCGAGGTCACATCCTGTTTCCTGTCATCCATACCTCATGGCGGGCTCTCCTGGCGCATGCGCATGGGGGTCTGCTGGGGCAGTAGCGGTAACAGGCAGGTTCTTACAAAACGAAAATGGGGAGTAACAATGGAGAAGAATAATCAAGAAGCTTTAAATTTAGCAAATTCATTAGTGTTTTTGAAAGGCCTTCTTCTATAATATTTTTACATATCCAAATAAAAAAAGTCATGCTAAATTTTAAAATAACATTATCAATTAAAAATGGTTTGGGGGACAGGGCGCCTGGGTGGCTCAGTCAGTTAAGCACCTGACCTTGGCTCAGGTCATGATCTCGAAGTTTGTGAGTTTGAGCCTCATGCTGGGCCTTGTGCTCACAGCTCAGAGCCTGGAGCCTGCTTCAGATTCTATGTCTCCCTCTCTCTCTGGCCCTCCACTGCTCATGCTTTCTCTCTCTCTCAAAAATAAATTAACCTTAAAAAATTAAAACAAATAGTTGAGGGTGAACCTAAGCTCCAGTATTTGAATAAAAAAACCATTATTGAAAAATTAAATATCTGCTTAGGGAAGGAGAATTTGGAGAAATTAATCAAATTAAACTTGCAATGTTACTGTTCTATTCATGTGGCTAAAAATGCAGATTAAATGCCCTATGAAAACTTCAAAGTTGAACGAAATTAACCACACAAAGTCCCCTTTCCTTGAAAAGTACTCCTAAAACTAAAAAAAAAAAAAAAAATCCCATTCCAAAATATCACACTGGCCTTTTTTTACATCATAAAAATAATTTATAAGTATCTAGATGCTCGTTTTTGAGAGAGAGCCTTAGATGAGATTTTGCTAATGTTTCTTTTTCAAGATGAAACTTTGTAAGCCGCTAAAATGTGTGTCATTAGGGGCTGTAGTCTTGGCAGGGACAGCGCAGCGAGGAAGCCCGTGGACAGGGACAGGAGGCCCCCAGAGGCCACGCCTGCTGAGCTTTGCTCCCGTGGCCTTCGCTTTCTTCTGGTCAAAGAAGCAGACAGGACTAAGCACAAGAGGAATTCCTTGGATCCTTTCTCACTGGAAAATTTTATGTTCCTCTGTTAGCATAAATTATATACTATGTCGACCTCTTGAGAACAGGGGTCAGCAAACTATGGCCCATGAGCCAGATCTGGCCTGTGGCCCGTTTTTGTGCAGCTCTCAAGCTGAGAACTGCTTATACATTTTTAAAGATTGTACAAAGAAACAAACGCACCAAAGACGAAAACAAATGTGTGACATAGACCATATGTGGCCTACAACTCCTAAAGTATTAACTATCTGATCCTTTACAGAAAGAGTTTGCTGACCCCTCTCCCTTAGAGGATGGACACTGATGAGAAGCCCTTCTCCCTGAAGGCAAAAAAAGGTTCTAGCCAACTGAAGTACACTCAGGCCACGTTGGGAAAGAACGGCGGCACTTCCTGTGCTCAAGGGGATGGGGGCAACTAACCAACAGCCGAGGCAGAGATCTGGCTTTCCAATGCCACACAATAGGGCTGGCAGGAGGTTCAGGCCAAAGCTGCCGCATCCAGGCATGTAGGTTGTACACTGCACAACTCTAGGAGACAACGGTCTAATCATCATCGTGAATGGTACCCAGTAGGGCACTAGAGTATGCAACTTGCGCAGCTGTACACAGCGCTCTGCCTCAGGCCACTCCTGGTGTGTTACAGATGAACATCTGCAGTGACCCGGGCACAGTTTTCATTCTTCCTCACTTTGAAGCACTCATGTGAGTGCGCCCCCATCGAGTTAATGGGACACTGTTCATCTGAGCTCTTATACCTGCTTGGTGGCCCCAGGCGCTTGGTTGCCCTGGCCCTGGCCACTGGAGCAGTAGTGGTCATCTGAGATGGTGATCTGCTCGTTCTCCTCAGCTTCCAGCTGGCTCTGGTTGAAACGCAGGGAACCTTTCAGAATGTCTTTGATCTATTTTTTCAAAAAAGAAAATAAATGAAAAAGGCGAAGGAGTTTGTTTGGAAATACTACCTAAACCTCTAATACCTTCAAACTAGACTCATCACATACCATTTTTTAAATAGGATGGAGATGAATATATTACCACAAGAAAGGATTAACAGGAAAAAAAATCCAACTGTATCAAAGCCATGGACTCATTCATGACCAAGGAAAACTTCAGAGTCACAGGGTCAGACATGGGTGTCACATCCTGGGCAGTTCTCTTCGAGCAGGAAGTGCCATTTGCCTACACACCTCAGCCCCAGTGAACAGCCCTTGGCTACTAAAGTGGCTGCACCCCAGCTGGCCTGTTAGTACCACAGGCGGACATTTGAGAGCCACACGCTCTTCTATTAATGCGTATGTTCCACTCAGCCCTCCAAGCGCTGGGTGAGTGTGGTCCTTACGGGTCTGAGGCCTGCCGTGGGTGGCAACTGGGACTTGTGCTCCAAGGACAGCACGTATTGATGGGTGAACGGCCGAGCGTGCTGCTGGACCACGCACGCCAGCTCCGGGGGAGGAGCAAACTGAGTGGTGGGAATGGAGAACAAGCCCGGGCCGCAGGCTAGTCACACATAATCCCTGGTGGAGCCCGAGGTGTAAAAAGACGGGGGCTCAGAATGGGCTCTGGGAGGATATGGGGGCCAGGGAGGCGCTGGCTCTAAGGCCGGGCATGGCACGCCACGCCACAGGGGACCCTCCCCAACAAGCACTGAAAGAATGGCCAGCGGGACGCAAAGTCAGGTCAAAGGACGTACCTGTTTTAATCCTGCCAGAGAGACCAGAATTTGATCTTCTTTTTCCAAATTTTCTTGTAATATCACATCTTGAATATTTACTGAAAACAGAAGAATGACATTTTATAACTAATGCCCTGAGTATAACTAATCTGCTGCCACATGGTGACTTGCTTGGAAATGCTTCTGTCCAATTTCATAGCAAGTATTTCCACCAAGGATGCCCTGCTGGACCGCAGATGAGGCGGGTGTGGGGGGCCAGAGGGGGAGCACTGAGCCCGGCGAGCACAGCCGTCCCACAACGTGACACAAACGCATTCTTACAGGGACAGATGTGTTCTCACTTCCACAGAGAGGCCAGGGCACCTCCTGCTAACCTACGATGTGAACAGTCTAGAGCATTCATCCAGCCTCTGGGAGGAAGCGTTTCAGTCTGAGCTTCCTACACGGCCTCGCGGTTCCATGAGGCCAACTCTGAAGACCAGGTCCTCCCAGGTGACTGAAGTTAATAAAGACACCGTCTTTAAAGATTTAAACAGGAAAGCATATTGTCAACTCAGGAAAATGGCAAGAATGAAAGGACAAACTCATGGCCTGACAAGCTGCCATCAGACATCAAGGCCTGTGGAGTCTTCCTGACCTCACCGGGGGCTTCACAGGAGCAACCTCTCTGCGTCCTCCAGGAGGCTGGCCTCCACGGCGGAAGTCCTTCATCTTGGCCTGCCCTGAGGGTCCGGCAAGGGGCCGTGCCCGCCAGCCTCGGCACCGCACTGCGCTGCGTGCCACCAGCAGGTCCGGCCGGCCGGGGGGGCTCACGGCTCCCTGCCGCACGCCTGAGCCTGAGGGGTGCACACAGCCCTGCTGCTGGCAGGGCCTGGGGTTCTCAGGAGAGCTGGGGGATGAAGAGGAAGAGCACCCCCGCCAGGGCTAGGCAGGAGAATGCGTGGGGTGGGGGGCAACTAAAACACGTTTCAAAAAAGACACCGATATGCACGCCAACTGGAGAATCACGACAGGAAGTAGGCTTGCTCTCCATTAACACCTGCTTTCTTATTTTGTGGCCTTGAAACAAAGGCCTTAGACGGGCTTACAAGCCCCATGCTTGGTCATTCACTCAGTAGAGCTGTCTCAGTCTCCACTGAGACTCCTCCGTTGCAGGCCCCACCCCCTACGGCCACCAGAGCCGTGTGTCACTCCTGTTTGCTTAGCCCTGCCCGGCTGCTAGCAGGGCCAGGACAGGTACATCCATGCAGACCAGCTCCTCCGCCCTGTTCGACTCTGGCCGCATGATGCCTGGTCAGAGCAGCCTTCCTGCCCATCCATGCAAAGGGAGCCCGGGTCCCCCTCTGGTCACTGCCTCATCCTCACCTTCCCTATACTTTCACTATGCACTTGTCACCGTCTGGCATTATCACATGCACCTGCTGGCTTGTTTGCTGTCCTCCCCCAGCGGAATATACGCCCCAAGGCTGTCTTGTTCCAGGCTCTCCCCTCAGCCCTTAGAATGAGGCGTCCGTTTCAGGTACAGAGTAAGTACTGACGGACTGACTGAACAAACATGGGAAAATGCTCTTGAAACTTGCATTTCAAGATACTTCTCTGCTACATATTTCCAGTAAGGGAAAAGGCAACGATTGATACCATCAACATGAGCCCATCCTGGCACTTTGTTAGAATCTTCAGTAGGAATCAGTTTCTAAACCACGCTGACCAGTCCTCACACATTGCAGCAGAAAAATGGCAGCTTTCATTTATTCAGAAAAATGTGACTGTAGTTTCTGGCTCATATAAAGGCCTGCTTCAAAACAAGAAAGCAAGATGAGGGGGAATGGAATAATAGATATAATTAGAGATCGAATGTTTTTGGTTTCCTTAAAAGCCTGTAACAATTTGTTCTCCCTCAACAGAAAAACAATGCAGAAGCCACTCAAGACGCGAATGACAACCGACTGCAGGAAGCTGACAGGAACCAGTTATGTAGGTCTGTTGGGGGACTGAATATGGTCACTTTTGTTTTTAGGAATGCCATGGGTTTAAGGCAGAGGTCCGAGGGTCTGTGGGCTGCCTGCGGCCGTGTGGCGCATGGCGGCTGGGTCACCTGGTGGGGTGGTGACGCCTGCACCACTGAGCAGCAAGGCGGAGCGGACTCCTAGCTCCTGCTGTGTGAGCGGGGGCAGCAGGGGAATCACGCCGGGGTCCTGAGAGGAAGCACAGCCAAGGCCAGCAGGGATATCCTGACATCTGGAAGAACCATGGGAGGCTTCTTGGAAAGGAGGCCACTGGGGGCCATTATCTAGTGGATCAGGGACCATGAAAAGAGGAAACGTGCAGAAAGCAGACGTGAGGCATCCTGCTGCCTGGACTGGATCTTCAGCTCCTGCCTGTCCCTTTGACAGTCTGCTGCGGAACATATCCGGAAGCAAAAGGTTTGGCCAAACCATCTGGCTCCTGCCTCCAGTATAATGTGGGGCTCATGGTCAGCAAGCCAACAAGGCCGAAGGCCTTTAGGGTCATGGGCTCTAGGCCAGCAGGGCAGTCGTCAGCGGCTCCAGTGGGGATGGTGGCCCACAACCATGCAATATCAGGTTTCTCCTTAGAGGCCAGCAAAGATCCAGAGGGCCCCCAGAGATCCCTCGTCAAAGACCAGAGACACGTGAGCCAGCACAGAACCCTGACATCGTCCTGGCAGGGAGAAGAGACAAAGTGGAGGAACTCTAATTTGTTCGATGAGATAGCTACTTGTAAGAGACCAAGTTGCCTTTAACTGGCAAGTCTAAGCCTTGGACTGCCACTGGGGGTGGGGGGGGCGGACCTGCAGAGCGAGGTTTCTGTATACCCGAGTTAAAGTACACGACTGACTTCCCCACTACAGAAGTAGCCGTGTCCACCTGACCTCTTACAGAATCACACTGGCCATGTTGCCTGAAAATCTCAGGAAGCAAGTCGTCCCAAGGTCCCTCCTGGATGCCACGAACCCATATCCTTGAGGAGCGGTGGTGATGGGGGAAGTGGTGGTGAAGGTGGAAGATATGGCCATATTGGCAAGATGGAAGATGAGCGGCCCCTCTTTTTTCATTGCAGGACTAGGTGGTAATGGTGCTCCATGATCTAAAGGCCACTTTACTCCATATGCTCTTGCTTGTTTGCGAGTGTGAACAGCCAGCGAGCCTCGATGCCCACTATGGTGCCGTCTCCTGGGTCTAAGGTGGCAGAGCTGGTGGGTGGCTGCGCCCTCTACTGCTTCCTCGCCAACACGCCCCAGATCTCATTCAGGGCAGCACCCTGTGCACCTTCCCTCACAGCCAAGGTGGGTCATGTGACACAGCCCTGGCCAGTGAGGTACAAGAGAAGTCCCGGACGGTGCTTCTGGAAATCTCCTCACTGGGTCTGACTCAGTGTGTGGCTTTTAGGCCTTTACTTTTCCCATTTCCGCCGCTTGAAATGCTGGCAGGAGCTCCACAGTCCTCTTGCGAGGACTGGGGGCAGTGAGCGAGAGGGAGCCTGGGCACTGGGCAGGTCACGGAGCTGCTGTACTTGCTGGTCTGCCCACCTCCGGGCTTCTTTTGTTTATGAAAAAAACAGTAATAACCTCCTGATTTGTTTATTCCACTGCTTTTTGGGACTACGTTATTAGCAGCTACATCAGTCTCAAGGTACTATAAACTGGCTGGTTTAAACCAACAGAAATGTATTCTCACTTCTGGGGGCTGTAAGTCCAGGGTCAAGGTGTCGGCAGGGCCATGCCCCCTGAAGTTCTAGAGCAGCACCCTTCTTCCCTCTGGAGGCTGCTGACAATCCTTGGCATCCCTTGGCTTTGTCCCCATCATTGCATGGCATTCTCTCTGTGTGTCGCGTCTGTGTTCAAAATCCCCTCTTTTTATCAGGACACCAGCCACTGGATTAATCAAGTACTACTTTGTCTCAACGTGATTGTATCTGTAAAGACCCTATGTGCAAAAAGGCCACATTCACAGGAATGGGGAGGGGACACTGTTCGACCCGGCACAGCGGCCAAGCTCTTCACGGTTACACAGGCCACAAACCACCCAGGTCCTCTACTGAAAGAGGACCGAGACAGCCCTTCAGTCCTGTCCTGCACGCAGGGTGCCAGGCTGGCTCTGGCCCGCTGTGCAGGGAGGCCAGCCACGGGCACACCCAGGGTGGGGGAAGAGCCCACGGCCTTAGTAGCTTTGGCGCCATACCCTGACCTAGAAACTTCTCAGCCTGATTTTTTTGGACAGGATCAAAAACCACCATTTAGAATCTGATGAAAACCAAAACCTTCTGCCCTGAAAACCCACACCTGTATATAACGCTCACTTAATTTTAAGCACAAACCTTTGCTATAATTGACTAAGCCCCCTAGTCTCATTTTAAGGAATCCAGGGTGCAAAAATCCAAATTAAAACAAAAGAGCACCTTTGTAGGCTATTAAATGTTTTGAATACAAGAATTTTGGTTTTACTAACAGTACTAGCCATGTCAACTCTTTGCCACATTAGTCCAATGATACATTGATTTAAGGTAGCATTTATGAGCATTCTACTAATATACAGCTTCTCAGTAACAAATCTATTGCTTTCAGTTGCATCTACATGGAACAAGGGAAAAACATGCCTTAAGATAGTAAAATTTCCAATGTAATGCACATTTTCCCTTATAGCAAGAGGCAGAGTAAGTGATGAGATGAGGTAAAGGCGCTTTCTTTTTGTTTCTGTGCAGAAGGAAGATTACGTTCTTTATCACCTCCTTCTACTTAAGTTTGATATGTTATAAGTGTTGGAGCACTGAAACGAAAAGGGGAAAATCTCACATAACTACTTCTGTGACAATTACACAAAAATGTCATCAATGTAACAGTTCCACGGTGACTCGCCTGTATCTAAAGAGATGTCAACACTGCAAAAGTAGATCTCTGTAACACTAGTGGAAGTGGCACACAAACTCCTTTTTCAATTCCTTAAAAACCTTTTCTCTTCACTGCTAGAATGAAAGTGTTCTCATTTGAATGGCTGGGACAAAAGGTAACGTAAGCTCATTAAGAAGAGTAATGGGGGGACACATGGGTGGCTCAGTGGGTTAAGTGTCTGACTTTGGCTCAGGTCTTGTGGGTCATGAGTTTGAGACCCGGGTGGGGCTCTGCGCCAACAGCTCGGAGCCTGGAGCCTACTTTGGATTCTGTGTCTCCCCCTCCCCTACTTACACTCTGTCTCTGTCTCTCCCAAAAATAGACAATAGTATCATGTCGTCTGCAAAAAAGGAAAGTTTGACTTCTTCTTTGCCAATTCTGATGCCTTTTATTTCCTTTTGTTGTCTGATTGCTGATGCTAGGACTTCCAGCACTACATTAAACAACAATGGTGAGAGTGGACATCCCTGTCGTGTCCCTGATCTCAGGGGAAAAGCTCTCAGTTTTTCCCCATTTAAGGATAACATTAGCTGTGGGCTTTTCGTAAATGGCTTTTATAATGTTTAAGTAAGTTCCTTCTATCCCAACTTTCTCGAGAGTTTTTATTAAGAAGGGATGTTGTATTTTATCAAATGCTTTTTCTGCATCTATCGACAGGATCATACGGTTTTTATCTTTTCTTTTGTTAATGTGATGGATCACATTGATAGATTTGCGGATATTGAACCATCCCTGTAACCCAGGAATGAATCCCACTTGATCATGATGGATAATTCTTTTTAAATGCTGTTGAATTCTATTTGCTATTATCTTGTTGAGTATTTTTGCATCTGTATTCATTAAGGATATTGGCCTGTAATTCTCTTTTTTCGTTGGGTCTCTGCCTGGCTTAGGAAAGAAGGGTAGTGGGAAGGGGACAAAACAGAACTAACACCACTCTATAGTGGAGGTGGAATTTAGCTTCCTTACCCCTGAGGGTAATACCAGGACTTTCCTCAAAGGATTTCAATGAAGAGTAAGCACATTAGCATAGTATGATGCCCCTGTAGAAGCTCAGGCCTGTGTTCCTTTCCTTTCCACACGGCCGCGTGACCTCACGTGACTATCCCAACAACCATTTAGATGAGGACCGTCATCCTCTTACAGAAAAGGGAGCCAAGCTCAGCACCCCCTGGTCCGTGACCGGAGGTCACCTGACAGGGAAGCAGCATGGCTTGGACTAGATCCTACAGCATCTGGACTCCTGAGCCCCCCACACTTCCACACATGGCGCTGATGGAAGGGCCAGAGAGAGGTGAAGAGGCACAGCATGGGGTCTTGTCACTGATTTAATCGCCTTCTCATGTCAGTGCCCTTTATTTGGCGGTGGAACTGACCAAAGTGAGGTCAGCCGGCAGGACAGGAAGTCATCTACATGCAAAACAGACTGCTATGTCATTTCTGTCAGAACTTTCCAGAGCACTGGCCCTAGCATTAACCACCTTGAACTGTGGGCAGAGATCTGTGTAAACCCGTTGGCAATGGGGGCAATACCTATCCCAGAGGGTTGCTGGAGAGACTAGTGAGATGGGATATCAAAGGGTCCCCCTCAAGCACACTGCTGTGACTATTACTGGTTAGTATGTTTTCCCTTTTCTAGCACCTTAAATGCCCAGATAAGTTGATTCTGTTCTTTGAGGTTCTCTCATCTCTCAGAGAGATTTAGTCACCTTGCCCTCAGACAATCTCACATAAAGGACTGTCCAGACTCTAAAGAGGAAATATGCAGGCTGTTGCCAAATACAGGGTCACATGTGTGCTCAGAGTGGTAATGGTTGAAGAGGTGGCCATGAGTCAAGGAGAGGGGCAGACCTGTGATCCGTCACTACTGGCTTTGGCTGCACTGCTGACCAAGGAATTTCTGCTCACAGAGCGGGTGCCATGGCTGTCCAGATCTTGGGAGAAGGCAGGCTTAGTAGAAGACTGTAGGTGTCAAATCCATCCTTTACTAGACCATTTGCATTTGCATCTCTGCAAAGGCTGTTCCCCTTCTAGAAAACCTTCCTAGTCTCCTTACAACAACACACCTTCCCTTTTCTTCAAAGTCCACCTTAAAGCTGTGTTTAAGCTTCGGCTGCCTATGAACAGTCTTCCCTCTGAAAATATCCTGCTGTTAGACTCTCTCCTGCCTCATCTTTTACTCTTGGAACAGTATTCTTACACAAAATTCAAAGGCTAAAAGTCTTATGAAACTGCACAGTTCTATGTGGTGAATCCTGACGCAAGGTCCTTTGGTTTCAAATATGGTACTCTGTTCACTATGTCCGTATTACTTTAGAACCCCACAGGTCTCTGCCAATGTTTGTGAGATCACTGGTGCTCTGGGAGGGCCATGGTTTCATGTGAAGCTATGTGTCACTTTAGGTATTTCCAATGAGGTATATTCTCCGTGGTGCTCTCTCTCCCTCCCTACTTCGAAGCTTTACGCACATCTTCCATTGAGTGCTGAGCTCAATTCTAGAATACCACTCCTCCACATCACCCCACCCCCCATCTACTCCCAGAACCTATGTTTACATCAGAAAGCAGGTACTTAGTAAATACTGGCTGAATGAACAGCACAGGACTTTACTGCCAGCAAGAGGGCTGATTTTTATGTCACGAGCAATACATGTAGGTGAGATATTTCTCAGGTGAAGAATTAAGAGACACTAATATGACCAACCAGATCTCAGACTGAGAAACGGTAGGGGTAGATGAAGGGAAACAACGTTCATTCCTGATTTATTAGGAGCTAAGAAATGGGTTAGGCACTCCATGCTCAGTATTAAAAAGCAAAAGTAGATTGCACAGAACATATAATCAAGGGTCCTGTTTTACAGCCAGCTGTCAGAATGACTGAAGACCCTGAACTCAGCACTGGGAGAGGAGCATTAAGTTAGGAGAATCTAAGGGGAAGACTAGGCAAATGTGTGCCTTGCATTTAAGATTAGTTTTTAGCGACATTAAAGAGTTCTCAAGTAAATGGAGAGTGCTGAGCAGAGTTAGAAATCTACTCATCTCTACCACTGGGCGTATTATTCTCTCAGGATTTCCCACCCTGCCAGCCGGGGAGCATCATGGAAGTATGACTCCTCACAGCAAAATCTATCACATTCATGATATGGCTGCCATCTGAAGGTCAACCAGAAAAGGCTTTACATATATTTTTAAACTTAAAAGGTCTCAAAGCTCTAGTAATGGTTAGATACCTTTCTTTTCTAGAAGACCTACTTCTAAAAATAAAAGCAGAAACACAGCTAGGGCCTTACTAAAAGGAAATATCCTAGGGTTCTGCCATCGGACTCTCATTAGGAAGCAATGAGATAGGAGGACAAATTGAGTAAGACTGTCCTCAAATCATATCATTTAGTCAAATAAGATCCTGTAAACAGGGTTTAAGATGGATATATATTTTTTGGTGAATTTTAGGCCATGGAAAGTTTTGCTGACAGGGACCTATTCAAAGTGAAGTGCTGCTCCTCAGTAGGGATATAAATATGGCAATGAACGTCAGCCTTCTTAAGTTGTGTTTCACTTTCCCCTACTCACAAGCTCTACGCTTAGTGTGAGATGCTTATGGTGGCCACAAAGTCCTTGAGTTTTCAAGCAATCGGCAGCAAGCCTGTTTCCACAAGATAGGGTGGACAAGTCTTTTTTGCCTGTTGGGTCATTAGCTGGAGAGGGGACTGGAGGACAGAGAGGCAGCCTGGTAAGGAGGGTTGTGCATAGGCTGTGCAGTCAGACAGTTTAAGAAAGATGAAGGATTTGGAAACTATACTTTTAAAAAGACAGAGAGGAAAGATATTCAGTGAAGGTTCCTCCTGTGGAAAAGCACATGGGAAAATGGGAGACAGCCCGCAGGTGGAAAACAAAATGCTAGAAGATGGACAGTCTACACTGAAGCCATGGGACCCGCGTTGTGGTATCTTAGCCTGGGAAAGGGTAAGGCAGTGTATCGTTTGCTGAGTTTTTCTAAATAGGCACAGAGTTGATACGAGTTAGATGCTGACCAGTTGTCCTAAGTCTTCTGAAAATAAAACTGGAATGGGGGGTGGAAGAGCCTTTTACGACTAGAATAGAACAAGTTCAAAGAGGCTGAAAAGAGAACTGAATTTCAGATGATTGAAAGCCACACCAGAATACCAGGGGAGGCTGCATGCCGTCTGCCCACAGGATTTAGCTGCACATGTGCCTGAAGGGTGGAGTTATGAATACATTAATGGGATTATGAATATATTAATTTAACTCTGCCCACATAGTTTTAAGTTCTTTTGCTCTTTGCTGCTCTAAGACTGTCATGGGCCAATGACATCGGGCCATCTGGGGACTATTAGAAGTGTTGAACCTCGGATCCCATAGCAGGCTTACTGAATCCGAATCTGTCTTTTTAACGAGATTCTCCAGGGAAGGTGTCTTCTCCTTCTACAGAGGACTATGCTGCCCATAATTAAATGGCAGCATTTGAAATTCTTAAAATAGTTATGAAAACTTTTATCACAGTGTGACTGACAGAGAGGAAACTGTCTGGTGATCACATTTTCCTTCCCCGTTTTTGCAAATGTCATTAGCTAATTGCCTTATTGAACATCTCCAAAGACATCCATTGAAAGTTGTTTTTATAAACACGAGAAAATCAGATTTATAAAGTTCTTGCAGAAGCAAATAAACTGATTTTCAAAACTGGCCGCCTCTTACAGCTAATTCTTACATAAATATTATGACAAGTGCAAAATCAGTAATGATGCGTGCTAAGCAGCACGAGCTCTGAAATCCGACGACCGATTTCAAGTGTTGGCTCTAGTCAAAGCGCCAGGACAGGAGCAGCCAGGGCCTGGAATCGGGTCTAGGCTCATGGCGTGTGTGCCTCAAGCCAGCTGTGTGTCTCTCGTCCTCCAGGGGCCGTGGTCTCCTCCTCTGTGACATGAGGAGCTACTGAGTTGGCGTGTGAAGCTCCCATCGTTCACCCTGGGAGAACGAACTTCCCCGAATTCACTGCACTGAGCCCTGCCCTTGTTGGCATGAACCGCCCAGGAAGGGCGAGCTGCTGGAAACCACTGTCTGCTACCGAACACACTGGAAGCGCCTCCCCCGGGAGCGGGCAGGTGAGGGCTCTCGGGCTGGCAGGGTGAACAGCTCACACGCCCCGTAAACAGCTGGCGGCTCGGCCCAGCTGCTCTCGGAACAGAGAAGTGTGGGCCGCTCGCCCACGTGCAATTATGAGTAAAATAAGGCAAACCTAAAAATAGCCTGCGCTCAACCACGGAGGTTAATACTGCCAATGGCTTTTAACTCAACCGTCAGTATGACAGGAAGGGGAGTAACTATGGCAACAGAAAAATGAACATGTAAAACAAGTCTTCTGAAGTTGACAGGAAAGTTTAGATTTAATAAATACATGCATTTTCAATTCCTGTCTCTCAATGTTTGAATTCACGTGGTTCAACTATGTGGAAGTCATAAAATTAGAATTTTGGTAGCGTTTTGATAAAACAAATATTTCTTTAGTTTTGGGTTCCAGGCCTGCAAGGAAGTGACTGCTAACCTGTCGATGTTATTACCTCTATAAATAAAGAACCATTTGAACAAATGCCTTTATATAATTTTTAACTGAGATGTTTTTCTCTATATTTGTTCTGTCAGTTACAAAAATAGCCTTGAACTGTACTTGACATTTTAAGATTTTACTAAAATGATGAAAATGCAGGGTGATGTGGAATTCTCCTGAAATGAAAGGTACATGGTGAACACAATTAATGTTAGGAAAGGATACAGAAAATACCTCCTAGAATACGTTTCTGATGTACTTCTCACAGCTGCCCTGGTAGCCTGTGGCCCGGCGCATAATGGAGGCCCAGCCACACTCAGGTCAAGGACTGTGCGTCGTTCTGTTCTGATCAAGTTCTTCTTGCCCAAAGAGCTCACACCCCTAACCCTAGGACAGGCATATCCCCAATTCCAGCAGCTTCCTGCATCACTGCTAAGGGGATATTCAGTTAGGTGCTGGGAAATTTGGTAGTGGTCCTAGTTGGCCCGCTAACTAGTTGTGGGGGCCTGCACGTGTCAGTCCTCAGCACTCTGGTCATGGACTCGATGAGTGTCTCAGGGTCTTCCCTGAGAAAGGACAGTTAAGAGTTAAAGAGACGGAGGAGAGCATTTGTGTTGAAGACCCGACTTTGAGCCATGCCCTGTGCTGGGGTTAGAAACACATTAGTCTTGGCAGCAAGCTGGCAAGGTAGATACTTGCGTCTCCATCGACCAGAAAAAGACACTATTGGAAGCAAGCTATGCTAAGAAGTGACAGAGCCTGATCTCAACCCTGTGTCTGGTGCCTCTCTCCTTCTCAAACACCTCTCCAGCCACTCTTACAACGGGCTCTGCCTGGCGGGTGAGGATGCAGCCCCCGGTGCACACACTTCAGCCACTGACAGATGTTTCAGGGACTGCCTTGCACGTTCCAAGCATAAAAAACAGGTCCTGCGGAAAGTCATCCTTTCAGCCAGGCCCTCACTGGTACTGGTTCTTTTCGCCTCAAATATGTACTATTGTGCTACCTGCTTTTTTCCTTTAATAATAATAACATCTCCCTGTGTTAATAAAAAAGTATTTTAATATTTAAGATGGCATTATACTGTTATAATCAGTCACTTACTAATGGATTTCCCAGTTGTTACAATTTTGTACTACTTTAAATAATTCAGAAAAATAGAAAACATCATTTGGAAAAAGTACTAGGGTGCTAAAGTAATTTTTAAACAAAGTATAATAAGTCAAAGAATAAATTAAGAGCTTCACCTTAATTAATCTTTGTGTTTTCCTCTAATTTTTGCTTAGAATCAAAGTTGCCCACAACACAGGAATACCCTTTAATAAATCACTGCTATAACAGGCAGGTGGGTTGAAATGCATCTGTGGGCCCTGGGGCCAGGAGTCCTTTGTAGCATCCACCAAGCCCATCTAAAACATGTTTTTTAATGTTTATTTATTTTTGAGAGAGAGAAACAGAAAGGGAGAGAGTGGCGGAGGGGCAAAGAGAGAGGGAGACACAGAATCTGAAGCAGGCTCCAGGCTCTGAGATGTCAACACAGAGCTTGACACGGTGCTCGAACTCACAAACCTCAAGATCATCACCTGAGCTGAAGTAAGACGCTTACTGACGGAGCCCCCCAGGCACTCCTTTCAAGCTCAATTTATAAAAGGGGTCCTGCTATTCATATGGAGAAAAGATGCTGACAACTATATGAGGGGATTCTGGCTGAAAGTGAAACGTACACAAGAAATGAATTGAGTTTTGTGGTTAGTTGAAAATTCGCATCTGGTATGGACTTTTCTTTAATTGAAGTGCTCACCTCTCCCATGCAATGAGAAAATAGTCTTACACAGAGCTGACTGAAAGACCAAATCAGAGCGAAAGCTCTTTGAAGATTCTTAGGCTTAAGTAAAGCTACTTTAAAGGCTGCTATGTGGACCAAACAACCTAGAGATTTCCTAACGGGATTTTCTAGAGTTCCAGTAAATCTTTCTCAGTTACTTCTTTGTTCTCCGACTTTGGTCAAAACCAAAATAAGTAATACAAAGGTCACCCACATAGAAAAGCAAGCACACACAAACACACATGCCCGCCGGCACACACTTGTTTTAAAATAAAAATATTTAAGTAAAATTAGTTACATAATATATATTATTTATATATAGACTCGTCATTACTTCTTTTGGATGCATTCATAGTGGGAGGCTATGAGATTCACATAAACCTAGTTCTGTGTGCATTTTTGAAGATGATCATGATGAAGCAGATAAATAAACCGTGTGACACGGATCAGATGTGACAAGGGTAACGTTTCTTACTGTGATCAGGGGTACTGCCCTTTTGATCACCTGCCAGGGCCTCCCCAGTTGTTTCTCCCTCTTGAGCTCTTTCTCTGAAACAGAAAGTGGTCAAGAGAGGAGAAACGGGGCTGAGGATGGAGCAGGGCCCAGCCAGCTGCCATGAGACACTGGCCACTTAGGGCAAGAGCCTCTCCAAGTCTGTAAGAGAACAGTTACGACTTGCTAGAGGCCAGTATGGTTTAGGCTACCCCTAAATGACAGCTGTTTTCACCACATGCAGGTGAACTCATGAACAGGCTGAGAGGTCAATGGGCCCAAGGTAGAGTCCAACTCCAGCGAAGGCCCCAGGGATGGCCCACTCCTAGGACTCTGCCTTGGTGGATTCTCTTCGACTTTCCCTCATAAGTGGGATGCACCCTGATTTCTTATAATACTTGGTATTGTCATTAGTCCACACTCACAGAGCAGCATTATTAACCATTTCCATTAGAGTATATGTCTTATTCTCCTAATTTGTTCCCAAACTACAGATGCTAGACATGGAGAAAGAAGATAATAAAGAATGGATCCCATAAGAGAGCCGAAAAATAGTACTAGTACGCATTATGAAGTTTTGCAAGCAGCAGAGTTACTGAAATAAAACATGTGTGATCCAGCAGAGACCATTTCTATTACAAAATACAGAACTTCTACAAATGTAGAGAGTAATGCCTGAGACCTTCGAATGTGACATATGTAGGACTCACATATAAACTGAACTTCAAAGTTCAGTTTAAGCACAGTCAGAAGTAAGAAAAGGTCATGTGGTCCATCCTGACATGCATTTCAGGCTGGTGGTTAAAAACATGTATTTAAGGGGCACCTGGGTGGCTCAGTCGGTTAAGCGTCTGACTTTGGCTTGGATCATGACCCTGTGATAAGTGAAGTTTGAACCCCACGTTGGGTTCTGTGCTGACAGCTTAGAGCCTGGAGCCTGCTTCAAATTCTCTGTCTCCCTCTCTCTGCCCCTCCCCTCCTTCTGTCTCAAAAATAAACATTAAAAAAAGTATTTAAAAAAAAAGGCATTGTCAAAATAATAATCACAATGGTAATTACAGACAGATTGGCACAATAGTAGAGCTGAAGGCTGGACCTCGAAAGCTCAAGATTTCAAGATTTCATTCTGGTTTGATGCAGACAGGTATTTATAAAGGGCAGTGTAGCACTTAAGAACAGAAATCTAGGGGTGCCTGGGTGGCTCAGTCGGTTGGGCCTCCGACTTCGGCTCAGGTCAGATCTCAGGTTCGTGGGTTCGAGCCCCACATCGGGCTCTGTGCTGACAGCTCAGAGCCTGGAGCCTGCTTCTGATTCTGTGTCTCCTTCTCTCTCTGCCCCTCCCCCTTTCATGCTCTGTTTCTCTCTGTATCAAAAATAAATAAAACATTAAAAAAAAAAAAGAACAGAAATCTATAGTCAAACCGCTTGATTGTGAATTTCTACTCCACTCACTGTGCTACAATCCTGGGAACTTTTACTAATCGTTCTATGCTTCGGTTTCCTCGTTTGCATAGGGCTGACATGACAGGCCCCTCACCGCAGCGCTGCTGGGCGCATTCATGAGTAACGCACATTGAGAGCTCAACACAGGGCCAGTGCACTCTGTCATACTGTCATTCCTCCCCGGGCCAAAGGAGCTCACTCACCAAGGTGAGTGTCCATCACCTTCGCACAGTACTTGCACATGGCATCCAGGTCGTTTAATTGTCCTTGAAGGAAGGAAATCTGGGCTTCTAATTCTTCTTCCTAAAATGAAAGGGGTAGAGATATGGGAAAATTTTTAAATTCAGCAAAATCCCCAAAGTTCTCCACATGATTTGGAGTTTTTTAAAGAGGCACAATGTCTTTTCAGTCATAGACAAAACAATAGAAAATAGCAAATAAGCAAGAGGAAACTCATCACTGCCATCACTAACAGAATCAGAGAAATGGTAGAACAGAGTGTTAAGAAAATCTGGACTTCTTCTAACTGAATGCTAGCTTTGTGCCACGTGTAAATGTTTACCCATACAACCTGGTATAAAAAAGTACAGACAATATCTTCATTATCTGAGCCACACGAATGGAGAAAAACCCCAATTTCAGAGGACCCTACTCCCTAGGCAGCTGGGTACAAAAACATTATTTCTTCACACATATTTGGGGAACCAGAGACGATGATAATCTCTTAAAATTGGAAACGTTTTGCCTCTATAGTCCATAAATAGCTGTTCTTACATTTCCTCTATTGATAGGACACTAGAGAATTTTATTTATTTGATTGTTTCTAGGAAAACGTACTCTGAGTTGAATAATTATCTAAATGGTAAAGGACAATCTAACTGTAACAACAAAAAAAAGTCTGGTTTTGATAAGGAAAAAAACACACATGCAAAAAAAAATTTCCCAAGGAAATTTAGAAGATTAAGAGAATTTTTCTCAGAGGAAGAGAATTACAGGCATAGCCTGGAGACACTGTGGGGTTGCTTCCAGAGCACTGCAATAAAGAGAATATCACAATAAAGGAGGTGAGATTATTTTTTTGGTTTCCCAGTTGTATATAAAAGTTGCATTTATATAAATGTAAAAAGTTATATTTACACTATATTGTAGTCTATTAAGTGTGCAATAGCATTATGTCTAGAACAACAACATATACACCTTGACTTAAAAATACTTATTGCAGGGCTCCTGGCTAGCTCAGCTGGTTGAGTATATAACTCTTGATCTCAAGACCGTAAGTTTGAGCCCCATGTTGGGTGTAGAGATTACTTAAAAATAAAGTAAAATAAATACTTTTGCTAAAAATGCTAAGCGTTGCTGGCCTTGCCTCCATGTTGATGATCAGGGTGGCGGTTGCTGAAGGCTGAGGTAACTATGACAATTTCTTAATATAACAGTAAAGCACATCAACTGACTCTTCCTTTCATAAACGATTTCCCTATAACATGTGATGCTGTTTGATAGCATTTTACCCACAGAAGAACTTCTTTCAAAATTGGAGTCAGTCCTCTCACACCCTGCTGTTGCTTTATCAACGAAGTTGATGTGATGTTCTGAATCCTTCATTGTCATTTCTACAATCTTCATAGCATCTGCACCAGAAGATTCCATCTCAAGAAACCATCTTCTTTGCTCATCCATAGGAAGCAAGTCCTCGTCCGTTGGTTTTATCATGACATCGCAGCCATTCGGTCACAGCTTCGGGCTCCACTTGTCATTCTAGTTCTCTTGCTGTTTCCACCACATCTGCAGTGACTTCCCCTACTGAAGTCTGAAATCTCCCAAAGTCATCCAGGAGTGCTGGAATCTGATTCTTCTAAACTCCTGTTAATGTTGATCGTTTGACTTCTTCCTATGCATCATTAATGTTCTTAAAGGCATCTAGAATGGTGAATCATTTCCAGAAGGTTTTCAATTTACTTTGCCCAGATCCATCACAATTATCACTATGTATTTCTTCTCTCTAGCTGTGAAGGTCCTAGTTGGCATCTCCTTCTAATAGAAGGTTGTTTCATCTACACCGAAAATCCATTTAGTGCAGTCACTTTCATTCACTGAGCTACATCTTCCGGGTCACTTGCTGCAGCTTCTCCATCAGCACCGGCTGCTTCACCTTGTACTTCCAGGTTACGGAGACGGCTTCTGTCCTTAAACCTCATGAACTGACCTCTGCTGGCTTCAAACTTTTCCTCTGCCGCTTCTTCATCTCTCAGTCCTCATAGAATTGAAGAGAGCCAGGGCCTTGGTCTGAATGAGACTTTGGCTTACAGGAATGTTGTGGCTGGCTTGAACTTCTTTCCAGACTACTTAAACTTTTTCCATATCGGCAATAGGCTGTGTCTCTTTCTTATCATCCATGTGTTCACTGGAGCAGCACTTGTAATTTCCTTCAAGAGCTTTTCCTTTGCATTCACAGCTTGGCTACCTGAGTAGTGCAAGAGGTCTAGCTTTCAGACCATCTCAGCTTTCCACATCCCTCCCTCACTAAGCCTAATTTCAACACTGTCCTGTCTCAGGGAATAGAGGGGCCCAAGGAAGGGGAGAGGGATGGGGAAACAGTCAGTGGAGCAGACAGAACACACATGACATTTATTAAGTTCACTGTCTTATATGGGTACAGCTGTGACACCCCAAAACATTTACAACAGTAACACCAAAGATCACAGATCACCAAACAAATACATGAAAAATGAATGAGTTTGAATGACATATTGCAAGAATTACTAATATGTGACACAGAGACACAAAGTGAGCAAAAGCTGTTGGAAAAATGGTGCCATTAGATTTGCTTGATGCAAGGTTGCCCCGAACCTTCAATTTGCAACACAATGTAATATCTGCAAAGTGCAGTAAAGCAATGTATGTCTATAATCCTCATTACGTAGGCGATACCTAACCAAGTTAGTTAGAATGCAAGGGATGTTGCCAGAGGTGGAACAGGCTAGAAAATTGAGTTTCCAGTCTTAGATGCTTGTTCTTTCATATAAGAATCTTCTGTACTGTTAAAAAGAAAGCGGGAGAAACTTAATGAGATATGCTTTTTCTTAGCAACCGAGTATAATTTGACTTATAGATAGAAATTAACGGTTGAAAAGGTTACTTGTAGGTGTATTACATTTTAGCAATACACAATGCAGCACTGGAAAGTATTGTTTTTAACTACTGCACAGAGAATGGGACTTAGAAATAGGCATTTAAAAGCCTGACACAGAAAACAGGCATAGCAGTAGCTGTTAAACCAAATTACTGTGAAATGCCCGCTGTAGGATACACAGGCACTAATCATGCTCTTTACACACGGCATAGAGTGCAGCGGCGTCTCCTCTGATGTTCACATGATGACCAGAAGGAATTCAGCCAAGGAATTAGAGGGGCGTATGGGGACCTTCTTAATTCTTTGCTGGGCTTGAAAATGGAAAAAGATGCAGTATTTCAGGACATTTTTCTTCTCCCGTTTCTCCTTTGTTTTTACCCAGGCTTGAGATTCCCCATTCTATCAGGGTGCTTGCTAGGAATCAGGGAGAGGAGGCTACATCTGCTGGTTAACTATGGTTATGGTCTGGACAGTCTCCAAGATGGCCACCACCAATTCCTTCCCTCCCTCAGTGTACATGCCATTCCACTCAGCAGGTGGTAGTATCTATTGCCCACATAGATAATTGTGACCTGCCTTGACCCAGAGAGTGCGGTAAAAGTCACACTGTGCCAGTTTTGGGCAAGTGTAAGAGGCCTGTCAACTTCTGCTTACTTCTGCTCTCACTAGAGGAAGACAGCTATCAAGTTGTAAGGAAGTTCAGGCTAGAACACTGAAAGAGAGGAGAGAAAATACGGAGAGAAAGAGACCATGGCAGAAGTACTGAAGTTCTAGACATGCACATGACATCTTCTAGGATCTTTCAGCCCAATCCATCTGCAACCAGCTAAGTGAGTGACTCAATCAACAGCCCAACTAAATGCCTGATTGAGAAACCTATGAGAAGTAGCAGTGTTGCTGTTTTAAGGAGTGGAGTTTGGGAGCAGTGTGCTACGCAGCAGCAGGTAACTCAAACAGTGACACGATGGACAGAACACTTGACTGCTATACAGCATGAAGAAATCAGGGTTCTATTTCTGCTCCTGCCATTAGCCGGTCATGGAACCCTACAGTAATCCTCACCCAATCTGGGCCTAAATTCAGCAGTCTTTGGGGGAGGTGTAAGTCAGACACTTTGCTTCCAAGGAGCTTACAATCTCATAGTTAGAAGAGGAGTCTTGTAGAAATTAGCAGAGTATGAGGTAGGGTATATGCAAGTCTTATGAAATAAGAATAATTGCTCTGGAAATCCTGGTCCCTGCCTCCTGTCACCGCCATTGAACAAGTCACTTTTTCAATAGGTTATGGACACAAACTCAGCTGGATGAGGCCAGAGCCTGGCAGTCTTTTAAAAGAAGGGGGCCCAGCAGTGGCCTAAGTTTCTCCCTCCATGTGGCTACCAACTGGGGTGCTGTCAGCCCAGACTGGACAGAGGACGCTAGGCATACACTGCCTCCTGGCTTAAAAAGTCTTGTCTATTTATTTTATGTGTGTATTAGTTTAATTTGGATTTAGCAATCACTTCCACTAAGATATAAAAAAGCCTTTGGAAACTTTAATCTTCGGTAGCACTCCTATCTAAATGGATTTATTTTATTTTGTTTGTTTTCTTTTTCAAAGCTGGGAGGGAAGAACCGGAGAGGAGACACTCTTGAAGAGCGAGGCTCCTGCTGCTGGTGGGGGAGGGGCTGGGCGGCCTGAGGAAGCATGCAGCTCGGAGGCTCCCTTCCTTACACACTTCACTGTGCTGGCAGGAGCGCTGTAATAAAAACATGAGGACACTGGTGTCCTCTAAACTGCGCAGGGCACAACCCGCTCAAGTGCGCGGGGAAGCCCTGAGGACAGGACCGCCCCCCCCCCCCCCCCCCCCCCCCGCACTTGCTAGTGAGCGTGCGCAGATAAAGAACACTTTTCCAAGTCTGCAATTGTGCTCCGGGCTTTGGCGGCAAGTGAAGAGCGTTTTCTTGCCTAAGTCCCAAGTCAATATCAATACAAACTGAATCTACACTGTAGAAAATGACAGCTTTCATTCATTTAAGCCTTTTTTGTTTCCCAAAGGAAAGCCTACCAAAAAGCCCACAAATGAGATAAGAGGAGTTTTCTCATTGAAACAGGCTGAGGAACCCAAGAACCTTTTCCATTTGGAAGTCTGAATGCCAGTGTTACCCCTCTAGAGTTTGCTTAATCTTAAAACATTCCTAAACCCTTCAACTTTCTCAGACTTTATAAATAGAAATGGAATCACTTGGAGGCAAAGGGTGGCTTGTCACCTATTCTTCACTCTATTATATAATTACAGATAAAAGAGCCAAGAATCGAGCTTCTAAAATTGTGGGAACCAACTTTACGTTTCTATTGTGGCTTCTCCGGCTTCGTTCTCCTCCCAGCTAACGCGCTTTACACACTGACAGCTTTAGTCACTTGTTTTCAGTAAACTGGTCCTCTGTAATCAAAAACAAATGCTTGGCTAATTGCCTTGAGGTTTTACGGAAACAAGCAGTTAGTGTAATTTTTATGTGTAAATAAGACACTGAAGAGAAATCCTTATGATATTTACTCTGGCACGTATGTTCTGCCTTCCAGTATAGGACAGGGTGTGGTCGGTGACGCTGGAATCCTGGCAGGGACCGTCCTGGGTTCAAATCATGTTTCTGCCGGTGCCTAGCTGTATAGTATTGGATGTGGCCTTCCATTTCCCGTTTCCCTCACTTCCACTGGTAGAACTGCTGGGAGAATGGCAGGAGGGCACAGGGAGAGTATCTGGCATAGAGCAGGTACTCAATAAAGGCAATTATTCTTTCTTTAAAATTTTTTTGTTTAGACTCAGGTCAACCCAGTGAAATGGAATTTCAATACAGAGTTTTATGACTTACTGCTGGAAAATTCTGGCTCATAGTTTACAAACTTTAGGTGGTTTCGCACAGAAAGACTTAGTGTAGGCTAAAGAGCCCACCACCGTCTTATTGTGTCCAATACGGTGAGGGAAGAAACCGATGGAGCTTTGTGAACTAGGGGACATGCAGACTACTGTGTTTAACACGTCACCAACCGTACCTGGGGGCTCCGCAGGGAAGGACCAGAGGATGAGGGCCACTCTACCGGAAGAGAAAAACAGCTAGTATCTAACCCTTTTGTAGCAATTACACTATGCCAGCCACTGAGCTTTGCACGCATGAACTCCTGTAATTCTTGAGACTCAACCTTGCAGTAGATTCTCTCGTTATCTCCTGCATGAAACATGGTCTTCTTGTCTGTAAGCCACATTTTCTGGAAGTGTATGCCACCGTTTGGACAGCTGTTTGAGAGCCCAAGTCATGTGGCCCTCTCTCCCATTCCTTCCCTGTGTACACATCCTTTCTTAGGCTTCATTACCATGGTCCTTCCAATGAGTAACCTCACGCTCAGTTTCCTTCAAGAGAGATTCACCAATTATGACGTTAAGTCCTAATCCCAAATTACTTACTCAGTTGTTTTCCTTCAAAAACACTGAGGTCTGATTGGCTGTGTTCTGTTTTTATTGTTGTTTTGACGGTATCTGAAGACGATTTTTTTAAAATTTACTTTTTAAAAAGCAGAGTTGTAGGGCGCCTGAGTGTCTCAGTCGGTTGAATGTCCGGCTTCAGCTCAGGTCATGATCTCACAGTTTGTAGGTCTGAGCCCCACATCAGGCTCTGTGCTGGCAGCTCAGAGCCTGGAGCCTGCTTCAGATTCTGTGCCTCCCTCTCTGTGCTCATTTGCACTGTTAGGCCTTGTGGGAAATACAAGGACGAATGAGACATGGATTCAGACCTCTACAAGTTTAGAGGGAGGTAAGGGAGGAGTAAGGTGAGTTCTGCAGAAAATAGGAAACATGAGGCTTCACAATTCTGTGGGGAGCAGATGAGTTCCAAGTCACAGAGGGGGAAATGAAAGCAGATTTTCTGGAAGAGGTAGCAATTTGGTAGGTCTTAAGGAAGTTGCAGGACTTGGCCCAGAAGAAATGATGAACAAAGAGGTTTTAGGAGGCAGGGACAAAAGTAAACAAAAGAAGGAAGCCAGACGTGTGGGCCCCGGGCAAAGACCCCAGCCACTGAGTTGAGCCGGAGTGTGGAGCATGAATGGCAGTAGCTGAGGGCGGTGGGAAAGCTCTCCTCCCGTTCATCTCGATTATAGTTTGACTTCAGACAATAAAGTTTTATTTTAAGCGCGGCGGTCTGACATGCAGACTGCTGTGGCCACTGCCTACCATGCATCGTGCACATGATGAGGGCACAGGCTGCGGCAGGGCCGCTGCTCGTGGGCCGCGGAAAACCACGGGGTCCCCGGTGTGGGAGGAAGTGGGGGGGGGCAGGACGAGCCCGGTGGGGGGTTCGGCTTGGCTTCCCAGAGGGCGCCCAGACGGCCAGGGAGCCGACACCAACCGCAGGCAGCGGGAACGGCTAAATATAGCCACCAGAAGCCAGGAAAGACGCCCAGCCTCGCTTGAGCAGATGGGTGAACAAGAAGTGGGAAGTGAAGGAAACGGAAAGTCTCGAGGAGCAAAAGTGGGAAGGCCGCGGATGTTCTGAGGAAGCTGTGGTGTACACAAGGACAAAATACACACACGGCGTGGAGGAAAGCCAAGCCAGAGCATATGGCACCGGCAGAGGAAGCCACCACCAGGAAAAACGCAAGAAGAGCAAAAGTAGCCTTCTGAGGAGTCTAAAAATAAGTGGCAGGGCGCGGAAGGCAGCACTGCGGTGCTCACCAGCCCTGGCATCCGTGCCCGCGTGCCCCCGGCCGCACAGCGAAGCCCTCTGCCCCTCACTCTCCCGTCTGTAACGCTGCGGTCAGAGCAGCTCCGGTGGCAGAGGGTTGCTGGAGACTGAATTAGAGGAGTTTTCCAGATGGAGAGCTTTGCATGGTGCGGAACGTGGTAAACGCCCACCAAACGTCCATCTTGTTGCTGCCTTTGGATTATTTATAAAAGTCTAGGAAGTTGTTCCAAGGAACCATCGACTGGCGCAAAAACATAGCTCCCAGGATATTCACCTCACATATTCCACACATACCCGAAATGTCTAGCAAGTGACTTAGGGAACTTGTGGTACATTCATAAGCAGAGTATTATGCAACTTTCTGAAATGTTCTCATAACATCATACACTTGGGGGAAAACAAGTTACAAAGTAGCAGGAAAAGAATCATTTGGGGGGAAAAATGAAAGAAAGGTATTCACCTAAGTATTTATGTTGGTTATTCTCCAAATGGAGAGATTATAGATCGTTTTTCATTTTTGCTCATTTTTCCTGGATTTTCTACAATGAAATCATATTTTTCTGTAGTCATAAAATTACTATTCAAATAACATAATGGAGAGGAAAAAAGAAAAAAAAAGGAAAGGGTGATTACCAAGGAGAAAAAGATGTTAATATTTTTAAATTACCCAAATTTATTCCAAATCAAACTCTAAACACTAGGGGAGCTTGGTGGCTCAGTTGGCTAAGCGTCCAACTCTTGATTTCAGTTCAGGTGATCTAACATTTCGAGTCCTGCATGAGGTTTCACACTGACGACACAACCTGCGTGGGATTCCTTCTCTCCCCTCTCTCTCCCCTTCCCCTACTCAAGGTTGTGCAATCTCAAAATAAATAAATGTAAAAATACCTAAATAACACTAAACAGTAAGAATAACTTACATGAAATAACCTGTAAAAAAGTAAACTATAATATTTTGCCCAGTGTGCAACCCCTGAGCATACTTTCAGGGTATAAGGCTTCTCTCTGCACCTAACGTGGGGACGTCAGTGGGTATATGCTGCTCTTTATGGATTGCCTAGAATGAATGAGATTCTTACAGATGTTAAAAAAGAAAAGATAGTGAGAAAATCCCCCAGTAAATAAAACAGTTCCTGTTTTCAGAAAGCATGTACACAAACATGTTAAGTATGAATGGAAAAGATCTCTAGAAATTTTGAACTGAAACTCAAAGCTTAGGGTGTTACATTTTAAGGTAAGAAGTCATATTTCCATGCTGAGCTTGCCTTTAAAGATAATTTATTTTGGCCCCTTCATTTTACAAACAAACGTTAACACAGCTAGGTAGCTGGCTAGCAGCAAAACGTGCACTAGAAGGCTTCCTTGTGTCTCAGGCATGGAAGCGGTGCTATGTCCCAGCACTGGGGTGCACACTGCCTGCCGACACCAGAGGTGTCCTCACACGACAGGCTTTTTGTAACAATCACTGAGACCTCTCCCTGTACCCATGTTATAATGGTGATGTTCCTTCCTGCCTATGATAGTCTAGGAAAAAAAGGCACTAAAACCTAAACTCAACATTATTTTACATGACTTCATACTATTAAAAACCACTGCATTGAAGAATACTGCCTCTGGGTTAGATGGCAGAATAGGAAGTGCCAGGACATCTGTCTCTCACCTAGACAACAATTCCACTGGCAGAACCTTTGTCACGTAATGATTTCTGAAAGCTGGAGTCCACTGAAGGCTAACTACTTCCAGGGGAAAGCCTGAGAGTAAAGTGAAGTCAGTTTTGGTCCATTTCAGCTCTGAGGACAAAGCAGCTTCCTGTCCCTCCCCCCTAGCCCTGAAGCAGGCAGCTTGGCATTTGTTCCCAGAGCAGCTTGCATGCAACCTGGGAGATCCAAAATGGGCAAAAAGGACTCCGTCCTCCAAACATCAGGGATTTTGCTCTGATGGCTAATTCTTTTTATTTTTTTAAATAGTCTTCACTCCCAGCACCAAGCTTAATGCAGGGCTTGAACTCAGGACCCTGATAATCAAGACCTGAGCTGAGATCAAGAGTCAGATGCTTAACCAACCGAGCCACCCAGGCATCCCTGCTGATTACTAATTCTGATCACAGGACTACAGATAAAGAAAAGAGCAGTCACTACTGTTGCATCCACTCCCCCTGCTCACTTCCAGTGAATTTAAACAGCCTACATTATATCCCCCACTTCATTTTTCTTTTTAGCTTTTGGGGAGCCAGTATTAAAGATTAGGACATTCAAAAACAATTGCATATATGAGGGAAATAGAAAGTGACTGCCTAAGCCCATGGAAAGGCACAGGTTCAGAAAAGATCTAAGAGGACCAGAAGTTTACATCTCAGGCTGATCCTTGGTACAGAGACTGCCTACAAACAACAAACAAAAATCCCACAACACAAAACAGTAAACTGTTATAAAAGGGAAGAACGATTTCCAGAGTTACTACATTATTAGATTACAGTATCCAGTTTTCAACAACAACAACTAAGCACAAAGCACAGAGAGAAACAGGAAAGTATGACCCATTACAAAGAAAAACATAAATCAAAATAAACTGTCCCTGAAAAAGACCTGATAGCAGATCTACTGGACAAAGACTTTAAAACAGCCATCTTAAAGATGCCCAAAGAACTAAAGGAAAAAGTGGAGAACATTAAGAAAATTATAGATGATCAAAATAGAAACACCAGTAAAGAGATAAAAATTCTAAAAAGAAACCAAGAAAGAAATCCTGGAGCTGAAAAGTAACTGAAATGAAAAATCCACTAGAGGGATTCAAAGGTGAATTTGGGCAGGCAGAAAAAAAAAAGGAGCAAATTTGAAGATAGGACAATACAAATTATTGAATCTAAAGAAAAGAGAGAAAAAAGATTGAAGAAAAGTCAATAGAGTTTAAGGGACTTTGGGGACAACATCAAGTGGATCAACATGCATAGTAGGGAGTCTGAAAAAGAGAGAGAAGGGGATTGAGAGATTATTTAGAGAAGTACTGGCTGATAATGGCCCAAATTTGATGAAAGACAGGCATATAAACATGCAAGAAAGTTAACAAATCCAAGTAAAATGCACCGAAAGATACCCACACAGAGTAAGAACATTATATATGAATTAAAGGTTCCATACAGCAAGAAGATGAAATAATTATAAACATTTAAAACACACCTAACAACAAAACAACAAAATCTATGAAGCAGAACCTGACAGAATTGAAGGAAGAAAAAGACATTCCTAACATAATAGCTAAAGACTTCAATACTCTAAAAATGGATAGAAAAATAACAAAAGTAAGGAAATAGAGGATTTAAACAATATGATAAACCAACTAGATTTAACAGACATATACAAACACTCTATCCATAACAACAGCATATGTATTCTCCTCAAATGTCCTCAGATCTTTTCTAGGATAGACCATATATTAGGCCACATATTAAATCTCTATAATATTAAAAAGATAGATACCATACAAAGTATCTTCTTTGACCATAAAAAGATAAAGTTAAAAATCAGCTACAGAATTAAAACTAGAAAATTCACAAATAGGTAGAAATTTAACAGCAAACTTTATGGATCCAAGAAGAAATTACAAGAGAAGTTAGAAAATATGTAGAGATAAATGAAAACAAAACTACAACATATCAAAACTTATCGGATTTAGGAAAAGCAATGTTAAAGCTGGGAATCTGCAGCTATACATGCCCACATTACAAAACCAAGAAAGATCTCAAATCACCAACCTAATTATACAACATAAGGAACTAAAAAAAAGAACAAATTAAATGCAAAGCTAGCAGGAGGAAGGAAATAATTAAGATTCCAGCAGAGATACACAAAATAGAGACTAGAAAACACTAGAGAAAAATCAATGAAACCAAAAGTTGGTTCCTCAAAAAGATCAACAAAATTGACAAACCTTTAGCTAAATGGACCCCCCCCCCACCAAAAAAGAAGAAGAAGAAGAAGACGATGACGACTCATATTACTAAAGCCAGAAATAAAACTGGGAACACTAGTACTGATTCTACATAAATAAAAAGGATACAGAACACTAGGACATCTCTATGCCATCAAATTGGATAAGCTAGATGAAATGAACAAAGTCCTAGAGACATAAAACCTACTAACTCACAAATTAAAAACTGTGAACAGATCTACAACTAGTAAAGAGACTGAATCAGTAATTTAAATACTCCCAACAAAGAAAAGCTCTGGTGTCACTGGTGAATTCTACTAAACTTTTAGAGAAAACAAATATTAATTCTTTTTAAACTTAAAAAAAAATGAAAACGAGAGATCACTTTCTAACTCACCCAATGAGGCCACTTTACTCTGATACCAAAGTCAGACAAAGACACTACAAGAAAACTACAGACCAATTAGCTCTTATGAACACTGATGTAAAAACCCTCAACAAAATATTAACAAACCAAATTCAGCAGTGTATTAAAAGAATTACATACCTTGACACCAAGTTGAGATTTATTTCTGAAATGCAAAGATGATTCAAATATGAAAACTGCTCAATGTAATAAACTACACTAACAGAATGAGGAGAAAAACATGATCATCTAAATTGATCAGAAGTATTTAACAAAATCCAAAACATTATAATTAAAACACAGAAACAAAAAAACTATCAGGAGAAGGAAACTCCCTCAACATAATAAAAGTCATATATGGAAAAAACACAGAGTATCATACTCAATGATGAAAAACTGAAAGCTTTTCCTTTAACATCACAGACAAAAAAAGCAAAGATGTCACTTTTACAACTCCTGTGAAATAAAATACTGGAAGTAGCAGCCAGAGCAATTACAAAGTTCAGAAAGAGACATAAAAACATTCAAATTAGAAAAGGAGAAATGAAATTATCCTTTGGAGATGATATGATCTTATATATAGAAAATCCTAAACATTCCACACACAAAAAGACACAATTCACATAAAAGTGTTAAAATTGATAAATGAATTCAGCAAAGTAGGAGCATACAAAATCAACACATGAAAACCAGTTTGCAACATTTACCCACTAACAATAAACAATTTGAAAAAAAAATTACAGAAATAATTCCGTTCACGATAGCATTAAAAACAATAAAATATTTAGGAATTGACTTAACAAAGGAAGTAAAAAACTTATACAATGAAAGCTTCTAGACATTGCTGGAAGAAATTAAATAAGACATAAATAAATGTAAATACATCCTACATTCACGGACTGGAAGATATAATATTCTTAAAATGTCAATACTATCCAAATCAAGCTACAGATTCAATGCAACCCCTATCAAAATCCTATGACATTTTTTCCCAGAAATATAAAAACCCACTTTAAAATTCATTTGGAATCTCAAGGTACCCTGAGTAGCCAAAATAATCTTGAAGAAATAAGTCAGAGAAAAATAAATACCATATGATTTCACACAGACGTGTAATTTATGAAACAAAACAAATGGGCATAGGGAAAAAGAGAGAGGCAAGCTAAGAAACAGTCTCCTCACTATAGAGAACTGATCTTTACCAGAAGGGAATGGGTTGGGGGGATGGGTGATGGGGATTAAAGAATGTACTTGTTGTGATGAATACTAGGTATTATATGGAAGTGATTGATCACTATATAGTCACCTGAAACTAATATTGCACTGTATGTTAATTAACTAACTGGAATTTAAATAAAACCTTAAAAACTTAAAAAAAGGAAGACTGGAGGTACTTCCGATTTCAAAATTTATTACACAGCTGCCATCATCAAAATAGTGCATAAAGACAGATACATAAACCAATGGACTGGGATAGAGAACTTGCATGTATGGTCAACTTTTGCAATGGTGCCAAGACCATTAAATAGGGGAAAGGACAGTATTCTCAACATGGTGCTGGGAAACTGAATATCCATTTGCAAAATAAATGAAGTTGGGCCCTTATCTAACACAATGCACAAAAATCAACTCAAAATGGATCCAAGATCTAAATGTAAGATCTGAAATGGTAAAACTCTTAGAGGAAAACAGGGGACACTGGATTTGGCAATGATTTCTTAGATATGACACCAAAGGCGCAGGCAACAAGACAACACAGAGATGGACTGGATTTCATGAAAAAATTAAAAAATGTGCATTAAAAGAACAATCAATACAGTTAAAGGGCAACCCAAAGAATGAAGGAAAAAATCTGTAGATCATATATCTGATAAGGAATTCAGAATATAGAGAAAACTCCTAAAACTCAGAAATAAAACAACAACCTGCATAAAAAATGGGCAAAGGACTTGAATAGATAACTTCTCCTAAGAAGATATACAAATGGCCAATAAACACATGAAATGATGCACAATATCATTAGGGAAATGCAAATCAAACTCTAATGAGACATTAACTCACACCCATTAGGATGGCTCCTATGCAAATATCAGTAAATAACAAATATTGGGGAATCTGTGGAGTCACCGGAACCCTCATGCACTGTAGGTGTGAGTGTAAAATAGAATTACTGAACGATCCAGCAGTTCTTGGTAAAATCCCCAAATAATTGAAAGCAGAGACTCAAAGAGATATTTTTACACTCATGGTCACAGCAGCATTATTCATAATAACTGAAATGTGGAAGCAAGAAAGTGTCCACAGACCGATGGGTAAGCACAATGTGGTAGAGACATATAATGGAATATCTCCCAGCCTTAAACAGGGAGGAAAGTCTGATATGCAACATGGGTGAACTCTGCAGACATTACACTAAGTGATACAAGCTAGTCACAGAAATTCAAGTACTGTATGAGTCCATTTACATGAGGTACTTGGAGCCAAAATCACACAGACATTAAGGAGAGTGCTGGTTGCAAGGGGCAGGGGCAGGGGTGAATGGAAGGTTACTGTTTAATGGGCACTGAGTTTCAGTTTTACTGAAAAGAGTTTATGGAATCAATGTACAACATTATGAATGAATTTAATACACTGAACTACCCACACTTAAAAATGGCTAAGGTGGTAAGTTTTATTTTATGTCTATTTTACCACAATAAAAAGGAGAACAGTGCTTCCTTATACTTTATAACATTAAAAATTGCTTGCCTTGAAATCAGAGTAGCCAGGTGAGGCAGGAGCCAGGCTTTTGGCAGTCTGGCTCTCTCTAATCGTGGAGCAGCACAGTGAGAGACAGAGGACAGGGTCACCAGGTGAGGTATGGGGAGAAATTTTTATTTTTCCACGAAAATCTTTCCTCTGCCAAACGACATTTAGCATATTCTAAGAGTTGACCAATTGCATATTAGATCCACATTCACTTCATTGGTTGACACGTGAAAGTCCAAAGATCTTTTTGGAGTCAGGTGTTAGCAGGTTAAACTAATTAACTCAGATCACGTGCTCGCTGTGGGTGGACATACGGGATATGGATTATAAACTATCTTAGAAATAGAACATGTAAGGCTCACAAAATTCAGGGAAATAAATTTCCTTTTATTCATGTGCCTCTCATAATTTTTATTGAGGGGTAAAAAAATCTTAGTTTCTTACCCTATTTTATTCTTTTGGCTCTACCTGACAAGGCAGAAACTGCCCACTGTCGTCATGACTAGTGCCCTTTTTTTTGTACATGGAGTTAACTAACCACATTCTCTTTAGCCTCAGCTCTCTCATCTGTAAAATCAGAGGTAATTAGAGCACCGACCTCATAGAGTCTTTGAGGATTAAAGGAGTTAACACATGTAAAATGCTCAGGAAAGTGGACATACATAGAAAATATTCTATAAACTTCAGCACAGCACTTTGCCATCATCCACAAGATGAACATATTCATCATACTAGCATATCTTTGAAGCTGGATTTATTTATAGCAAATTCCATTTTTTTTTTTACTTTTTTTATTTATTTGAGAGAGAGAGAGACAGACAGACAGACAGACAGAGATAGCATGAGCAGGGGAGGGTCAGAGAGAGAGGGAGACACAGAATCTGAAAACAGGCTCCAGGCTCTGAGCTGTCAGTACAGAGCCTGATGCAGGGGCTTGAACCCATGAACCGTGAGATCATGACCTGAGCTGAAGTCGAACGCTCAACCAACTGAGCCACCCAGGTGCCCCGCAAATTCCATTTCTGATTTGGTGCTCAATTATTCATACTTTGACTCATTCTTCTCAGTCTGTAATATGCACAAAAATCCTCTGGGGAATGCTGTTAAACGCAGTCTAGTTTAGTAGGTCTGGGGTGGGGCCTGAGCTTCAGCATTTGTAACAAGGTCCCAGGGGATGGCTACGTAGCTGGTCTGTGGACCGCACTTTAAATGGCAGGGATGTAGAGGACCCACCTCATGCCCTCCTACTTCTGAATACAGCTTCCAATTCCCCTACGAAAGCCTATGAAACACTTCGCTAGTTCTCTGCTCTAAGGCGGTTTGAACAGATGGCAGCATGGTTAGATGCATATTTGGTAACGGTCCAAAAGGCCTCTTCTCAACACCGAGTGGCATGCGGGGAGAAGAGAGCAGGGCGGCAGACCGGTTTCCAAGATGGCTTTCTAACCTCCCTGTCAGTTATTTTATTTTTGTTTGTGTTTTATTTTTCTAGAGAGAAAGAGAGTGAGCGAGTGAGCAAGCATGGGGGTGGTAGGGGGAGAGAGAAAGAGGGAAGGAGAGAATCTTAAGCAGGTTCCACACCTGCATGGAGCCCAACGTGGGCCTCAGTCTCATGACCCTGAGATCATGACCTGAGCCGACTCCAGAGTCGGATGCTTAGCTGACTGAGCCAGGTGCTCCTCAATCAGTTCTGTATAGAGCGGCTTCATTATTCTCTTTAGAGCGAGTTCTTAGACTATTAGGTATCAATTTATTCTACTGTAAACACAAGCACTTATTTCAAATCCAAATATAAATTAATTTTGTTGGATTGTGGATGCTCTCTTCTGTAATTTTTGATAAACAGAAGCTGTGTATAAGTTTCAGGGAATAAAAGATGCTTTTCAAATATGAATGCAATAAAAAGAATGACAAAGCAGGACACATCCATAATCCATGGTATTTAAATTCACCCCTGACTTTCTGAAGATATGTTTAGAATAATCCTAATAAGTAATATTTATTAAATATGGCTAGCCTTTAGAAATATGCTTTTATGCCTAACTGCCACTTCAACAATGTGAACTGTTTTCATCTAAACTGTGCTTTTCTAGAAGCTGTTTACAAAAAAAAAACAATAAGCAATCAGAAAAGATAAGAATGGTGCCAGGAAACAGGATCACCTACTACAAATTCTAAAGTAAACCGAATAAATTTTACAGTCCTGAAATAAACAGACTGGAAATTAAAATGTTTAACTAGGAGAACCTCACACAGGTGTAACCAGAGGAAGAATAAAACCTTACTTGCAGAGTTACAAACCTTATCATTGACAAAAACCCTATAACTGCTCCTTTAGATTAATTACAGACATGGTATGTCTTGGGAACTTCCTGGCCTTTAAAAATTCAAAAGGTATAAAAACATTAAGCATAGTTATTAAGACAATTGCTTGTATTTTAAACACTGTAACTGGGGGGAGAAGGTCTCTCCTAGAAAGGATGGTGTTTGGTAGTCTGATTTAATAGCATCTGTGAAGAAATGTCCCCATCTTTTGGACTTTTAGGCTACATCACCTCATGCTGTATTTTTATAATTAGGCAACCTGACCAGTCTTTTGTAAACCAGAATAGCTCTCTCCTCTACCATGCCAATTAGCACAGATGTTACTTTATTTAACACGGGTTTTTCCCTCTCTGCTTACACGTGATCAGCCCAACTGATAAAGCCACCCACCAGCACCGGGGCCTCCAGCTGGGTTTCTCCTACTACTGCTGGCCGGGCAGAACCATCTGCGTGCTTTCCCTTGCTGTTCCTGGCATCAGAAATAGGTGTCTGCACAATGGCTGACCCAGATAGAAGGGCCTTCGCCAAGTTTGTCTTTCTTATGGCAAAGCTAACGGACCTGTGTAAGGAGGAAACGGGCACCCTCGTACCACCATTCTCTGGGCTCACGCCCATACTGTCCCAGTAGGGCCAAACAAAACATGGCACCCTGTAGCAAATCCAAGCTAAGCATCAAGCACATTCGAGAAATACCTTGTTACAATTGGTAAAACGAAACCAAGCATTGCAAAGTGTAAGCTTGATTACACCAATACTACCAATTCTGAGATGTTGAAAATGAAAAACGAGAGAAGGAAATAATTCTCTAAGTTACCTGGTTTACTCTCATGCCTATCACACTTCTGTTAATTTAACCCTTAAACTAATTTGTAAAAATCTCATTTCTCACTATATATCAACAAATTGCTACTAGGTTTTTTATGCAGTAGGTGAGTGTCACCAGGAAATGAGAGGACTTTTCAGGCCCTAGGAAAGGCCAGAGTAAAGCCTGATACATCTGAATTCTTACATAGCACACAAAACCCTTAACAGTTTTCAATCATTCAAAAACACAGTAAAAACAGAGGAAGCACTTGCAGATAACCTAGGACACCCTCTCTTCCACCTTAAGATACTGCTTCTGTAGGTTTGGGGAGGAGATCGGGAGTCTGCAGCCTAAGTCGGGCGATAGCTACCTACTGAAAGTGCTTAAAGCTTCCAGAGGGCAGAAGGAAGGCTTCCCGGATCACAAGGCTTGGGCTGAGACCGGAAGGAACTCTAGGAGTTTCGCGGTCACACAAATCATTTTGGTCAGAAGAGACAGCAGAGCCAAACAACACAGGTGTATGGGGCCGCGCGGTCGGCACGAGGGAATGGACGGAACCGCGCCTTCCTGAAGGGCTGAGGAGGACCCGGAGGGCTGGTGACAAGGCTGAACGGAGGCTGGTCATCAAGGGCCCTGCAGGCTGCGCCTTAAGCTCACAGGATTCCTCCTAGGAAGAGGGGGCCCTGCAGAACTCTGGTGGCAAATCAGACCCTGAGGAAGACATTCACTGGGAGTAAGCCGAAGTCAGGAAGTCCTTGAGATGAATGCGACCACTGATGAAACGGACTGGCTCTAAAACTTCTAGTTAACATAGGATTGGTAAGTTACTGAACCGAGAACGAAAAATCACTGAAGTATCATTTTCCTATATCCTCATTCCTCTAACCTATGACAGTCAAAAGCTGCATGTCAAACCCAGAGTCAGATCAGTTCTGTGTAATACTTGTTTTGAAAATTTAATCTGTTTCTACGAGACTGGTGACGCAGGAACAACTGAACATAACATGAATTTCATGTTTGCTTATGCACAGGCACATCCACACGGACACTGGATGCAGGCTGAAAGCTGCACGCAGCTGAAGACAGACCGGTGGGAATACACAAAATGCCCGCATGTGCACACCTCACAAAACTGCCGGCTACTGCGGTTCCCAGTGCGTGTGACGGGCTTCACCCATGTCTCACATCCATCAGACCCCAGAGAGTCTTCCTTCTACAACTTCATGGTAACTCACACGCTGCAGGCTTTTTGAGGTCCACTTCCCCATCCAAGCTTCAGGATTGTATTTATGATAGCATTTATTTATTTAGCTAATCATTTAACATGTGTAAAACCATGCTACCTTTAGCTAGGTTCCTAACCTTGTTTTATGCATGGTTTTCAATGCTGTTCCCCCATCCCATTTCCCCATGAGTCCAGCAGTTCTGTATGCATGATTTTGCACAGCATGGTAATTTGGGGGAACATACAAATTGTGTATAACAGAAAGGACTATTCTAGAAGAACATGACTGTTCATTTGAAGATAAATAGGACATGACAATAGGATTGATCTATATTTCTACAACCGTAAAAGCCTTAGTTGACACATCATGGCGGCACAGTAGGGCTAACTAAACTCTGACTCTGCAGGAGGAGTGGTGGTGCTCCCTATGCATTCCTCATGTCCTCCTCCCCAAGAGGGCCCTCCTCTCAAGGGGAAGGTGACCCAGTGCGGAGCCCTAGAAGGACATGGTTTATCTTTCTCCTCTAGTTGTTGAATAGGTATGATGCCGAGAACCCCACTTCTCACCTGGGTAAGGCTTGTTCTGAGCAGCACACGGCTGGTGGAGAGAACTTGGTTTCCTGAAGATACCGATCACTTCTCAATCACTGGTTCTGAACAACCTGGGAAGTTTTTATCATTTACCAGGGCCCAACCCCCCCCGCCCCCCCCAACCTTAGAGATTCTCATCCAGCATTGCTTACTGTTGTTCCTGGTACTTTTAAAGCTCTGTAAGGGACTCTAATATGTACCTAGGAGGGAGATGTCCTTTGGACTTATCTGAGTTAATAACTTTCCTTATTATTTAAATCAGTTTGAGTCACAATTTTCGTTATATTCAGCTTAAAGCATCCTAAATAATAGGACACTCTCTTTGGAATGAAACACAAGGCATGGAATTTAAAGTCTTTAAATTTCATTAGATCATCTCAGGAATTTAAATGTCAACTCCCAGCCAAAAAAATTAGGCCCACTCATTTATTTGAAAAATAAAAATAAATTTTGTGACTACTCCACCTTCACACTGAATTCTGAAGATCATCAAGGATACCAAAAAAGGAGTTTAGTCATAATCGAGACTGAGGGTAGGGGGCTTTGGCTACTGACACTGAGAAAAAAAAACCCAGCACTCAGTTACCCTGGGCAGTAAAATAGGTGTGAATAGTTTTATCACCGCCCAGCTGGCTGACATGAAAGTTTGACTGTTGTCTAGAGATGAATTTAGGCTTTCTATAAATGTCAGCATTTTCACTTAGTGGGACCAGCTGGTGTCATTCTTGTTTTCTTCAATTTCATTTTCAAAAGCATTGTTCTGATATTTTATGAAATATGTACCTTTGCATCACAACGAATAAGAGATGCCATGTGGAGTATACAAATATGCTTCAAATCCAAAAGACTGACTAGAATCTAGCCTGAGAACATCCTGAAATTAGGCAATTTGGCAGTATTTCTCCCTGCTTATTCTAAGTTAATTGGAGCATTATTCTGCATATGAGACCTCCTTCAGTTCTGAGACTGTGGTGGTGGGTGTATGTGAGGCAGGTTAATGCTACCATTTTCCAGTTCTTTACACTTTCTTGTAATGGAACTCCTGATACATCTGAGGGGCATATGGAAGATTTCAGGTAAATGTTGCAAACTTTCATGATTCTGTTTACAATTCTGTCCTAACTTTGGGATGGTGTCCAAGAATAAAAAGGTGTTGATGATCAAGAGGTCAGAGAGATCACTGAAAGTGACTGATCCTAGAGGCGGGTCCGAAAGGCCCTTTCTGCAGACAAGGTATGGTTGGAATGGGTTTATTTAATGAGATCAGGTGATCTTTAAGAGTTCACCAAAGAGGCAAAAATAAGAAAGATAGGAAACTTTAAAGGAGAACGATAAGAAGACCGAAGGTGAAACAATAATTGGGAAATAGTACCAAGAAAGCCAGGAACCAGCATGTAGTGAGGGCGTATGAGAAAAATGGCTGAGGAAGTGGCCCCTTTTGTAACTGCTTTTCCCATTGAAACACTTCTATTTTCTTCTCTCTTGTTTTCAGATATAGCGCATAACTTTCTAGGGTAAAGCTAATTTGTTCATGGCTTATTAAAATCATCGTACTTTGAGGTACTGCTGTTAAAGCTTCACGTACTGACCTAGGTAACTTTAGAGAATATGTTGTGACAGGAGATAAGCCTGCAGACAGAACTGTGCTCGCTGGCGACAATTTTGAGGGAAAGGAGGCAGAGCTCTGCCATCATGTTAAATAAAAAGGAAGTTTGGGAATTCGATTATATTCTGGTGATCGATATTTTCAAGACATTTTCAGTATTTTGGTCACAATATCGTGTCAGTGTTCAGAAGGCTGTTGGTTATTGTTTTTCTCATCTATTTTAAAAAGTTACTCATGACCAACTTTACTTCACAAGCAGAGAAACAGCCCAGACCAAGGTTAGGATGATGTGAGCCAAGTTTACTAGTCAAATCAAATATAATTCACAACAAAGTTAATCACATGCATTTGTAATGATAGACATGCTTATTAAGAGGCTTAATAAAGCATGAATGGTGAACTCTCTGTGTAAATAATTATACTTAGTATTTTTACAGCCAAGAGAATTAAAAAAATTTTTAATACTTATTTTTGAGAGAGAGAAAGAGAGATAGAGCATGAGCAGGAGAGGGGCAGAGAAAGAAGGTGACATAGAATCTGAAGCAGCCTCCAGGCTCTGAGCTGTCAGGATAGAGCCTGGCTTGGGGCTCAAACTCATTAACTGCAAAATCATGACCTGAGCTGAAGTCAGACACTTAATTGACTGGGCTATCCAGGCGCCCCAAAAGAATTTTGTTTTTTTCTTTTCTCATCTAATTAGTTCTTCATATCGACATGAACATGCTTTTCTGGTACCATCTATGTTTTTAAATTTCATCACTATTGCCACAAAATAGGTCCTGAATTTTTTTTTTTTTCTACACTTGCAGTTTCCTCTTGGGGCCTTTTCTAACCTAAAACATGCTTTTACTTTAATTAGGAAACTTCATTTCTTTTGGATGTAGGTCTTGGGGAATGGACATCCCCTTTGTGCAGAAAGAAAAACACCCCCTTTCCAGGCAAACACAGCCCCCAGATGTGGGCAAGCTTCTTCGTGAACAGAGCACAGGCTGGGTTTTTGCGCCCTCTCACCCCTGCAGCCCGGCTCTTGTGGCCCCTGCAGGGTATTACTCACTGCTCTGTAACCCCACCCTTTTCTCCCAGGCTTCAGGTATGAGGTTCCTGGCATTTACCACCTGCAACACTTCCACGTGTATGAGTTCCTGACACATGGCATCTCGGCGCAGGAAACTGGGAAATAGTCAGGGTTCAGGGAAACAGAGGACGCTGCAGTAAAGGTGCTCAAGCTACTGCCTAACCCAGCAGCACTAGCATGAGGGAGAATCTAAAAGGTGCTCCTGAGCCTTCAGGTTTCAAGGCAAGGGGAGAGCTGCCTGCCTGACCCGGCCCCCCGCACCTCCCCACCACGCTCTGTTCAGTAGGCCTCCAGCTCCTACGACAGGAGCAAAGCCATTCTTCCTGGAATTGCTCGTTCAATTAAACACACAGCTTTCTCGGAAAGTTAACACAGGGGTTTCGAAGAATAAATGATGAGATGCCAGGGGCAGAAGGTTTAAGAGCAGGGAGATACCATGTGGGGAAGGGTGGTGCTACCACTGATGAGGAAAGAGGAGGCCAGCCTCCCCATCCTCACAGTTCGGCCTCTGGACTTAGCTGACCATCTGCATGGATTATCCAAAGCCCTCATCTTTTCTGCCATGCATATGTGCACCTAAGGACAAAAATTACTGTCGCCAAGGCAATGTGGCATGGAAAGACTAAATAAATGACAAGCGTCAACAAAAGGTCATTGGAAGGAGGCAAATGCTATTAATGACACATTTAGTTTAACACGATTCAAACTGACAGGAATTTCTGGCCAGGGATTCTCACTTTTCTAACTGCTTCACTTGAGCTCTTCCCCAAGTATGGTCTATGCCTCCCGGGCAGCGGTCAGCAAAGTACAGTCTGGTGTCTCTGCATTTTTATGGAGATGAAGTCAATGATGGAGAAGAAGGCCAGCCCTGAGGGGAGGAGTGCCCCATTCATTCCCAAAGGGCACCATCTCACTGTCCTAAGAAGGGCAGTACAGTCAAGGTTCACCACTCGGCTTCCTGTGGTTCTGCTTTGATAGGCTCCTCTGATATTTTGGTTAAAAATAAATTTACTGAAGCATAAAGATACGAAAAGTTGGGCATAAAACCTGTTTACTAAGCTAAATTAAAACGCTCATCCTATAAGCTGTTGACAACAGAAAGCTCTTTATGATGCTCCTTTTGATGTTCACATTTCTTGGAAATGGAATTAGGTATTTGGGGAACGGCAAAAAGATGGAGACAGGAGGAAGGAACGCTCCCGCAAAGATATACGGCCCGCTTTCCCTGACCTTGAGCGGGCGCGCCGCAGAAAGATTGTGAACAAGGTTCATGTAACACCTAATGACTGACTGACTGCGCTTCAAATACCTGAGCTCATCTTGGCCTTACTTATAATTCCTCAGAAGCTAGAAAAACTGTTGATGTCTAAATTCATTTTGTATCTATTCGCTTCAATAAACTATTATTAAATGGGAATGCATTTTAAATGGGACTGTATTTTAATCCAGTTATCATTAGTATTATTGATTAAACAATGAGAGATTACATATATATATTTTTTAATTGAAAAAATTCTATAATTGGACATACTCTAGATGCCAGCTTTCAATTCCACCCAGAAAGCCAACAAAGTAATCCGTTACAATCAATATTTTCCACATAAAACATGTTCTTAGGAAGCATATACCACTGACTGGACAGAAAATCACATAACTAGGAAGATTCTGACCTCCTGTAAATGCCACTGCTCAATTTCTCTCTTCCAACTACCAGTCTAACTCAAGCTGCCTAAAATCCACCAATGAAACATCACTGATACAACAGAACTGGCTCTCATCAAAGGCAAATCCTTCAGGGAGGGATTAGAGAAAACACTTGGGTGATTAATACTTTGGGGATTATTTGTCCATTGAACTGTCTAGTTATATCCTTCTACCACCATTCCACATGGTCATAGACTTCTCTAAAGCTTCCCTGTACCAGAGACTGGTTTAGGAGTAGGCATGGGATTTCATGCTGGCCAACTATTGAGATGGGAGGAAGGCCTGCTGGGGAGCTTCTGGGTAGACTTTTCGAGAAGATGTTGTGTGTGTTAGGGGCAGGGGGGGATGGCAGGATATCTACCAGGCTTATGACAGCCCTCTTGAGAACAGGATGGGTGCGAGGTAAGGACAAAGGCTGTCCAAAGATGGCAAAATGAAAGTTGGTGATGTCAATGAAAAGCTGAATTATCCAATTCTAGCCCTGCTCATCTCAGGACTCTTGTTATTCGAAATAATAAGCAACAAATTCCCCCATTTGAGATAATAATTTCTTTCATTTTTTTACCACAAGCAACTTGATATAAGTGCAACCATTTTACATTCTGCCAGAGGCTGTGGGGGAGAAGAAAACACCACAGCAGACATTGTTGACTGCCTATTCAATCTCCACCACCACTCCCTGTCCTAGGAAGTTGTTGGATTTCCATAAAGGAAAACAATGGTTGTGTTTACTAGAAGAAATACGTTTGTGGTTCCAGTCTGATCTCTCACGTGAAGCCTGTCTAGATCAAAACAAAACAAAAAATAAAAATCCATGATGGCCTATCTTCTGAATCCACATTATTTATGATCTTTACTGCTTGTCAGGCATTAAACCAGATAAGTTAAATTCTTATTTAGTTTAATTATTACTTAACTTTTGATGCGTTCCCCTGTCCCCCAATTTTACCGCAAGCACCGTCACTGGGACTACTCCCTTACATTTCTTATACAGATGCGTCTTAACTCTCAATCCCTACAACATAACCTGAGTAGATTAGGTAGCGTTCAGGGAGTCTATACCTTTGGAAGGAAACATGAGTCTACTTTCAAATTAGTTTTCATTCATCTGACAGTTTGTGTTATTCTTTTGTCATAAACAATAGATCAATGAATATTACAAAAATAATGATATCAGTATGACCATGGCACGTGTCCACAGTACCAAAGGGCAGTAACGACTCCATGCAGGAGTCACAGAGACACAGCACGAGCACCCGCAGTCGTGCTGGGAGCTCGCCGGTGGGGTGTCCTTCATTACACACCCTGTTTTACAAAGGGGTTTCTAGCTCCGATGATGTTGACTTCCTGTAGTGTAGAGAGGATTCTGAACCATGGATATAACTTTAGATCTTTGGAGACTAGTATGTATGTAATTATCACAAAGCATAGCATAATGTCTGGCAGTTCATCAGGAACTTAAAAAAAATGTTTTAATTGGCTGATGTGCTTAAGCATTAGAACTTACAAATCCAGTTTAGAGTTTTTCTTATGTTCAGTATTTTCCCTATTCTTGAATGTTAGCAAAGATATTCTTGGAAAATGATTTGGCAACAATTGTGGAACATGACTAACAGTGCTAAAACAAGTAGAAAAAATTACTTAACAGTCAGATGAATGACCCAACTAAAATAGATTTCTAGAAAACTAAGTATAGGATGTCATTTACATTATCATGGAAAATTAAAAGTATCAAAATTTTCAGTTCTGTTTTCAAGACTAAAAAATGAGAGTTTGCTGAAAACCAGAGTTTGAATTAGGTGGGCCCTAAAGGTTCTCTTGGGAAACAAAGCAGAGGGAAAATGGTCTTCGAGAATAAATACGAATCCTCAAAACAACACTACTACTGATAATAAAGTAAAGGTAAATTTTTAAAACTTCCTACTAGTTGGCTCACATTTTGGAGAGGAAGTATAATGGTATCTTTCATAAACATATGACATAAAGCTTAATTTGTTACTTCTGAGTTCTGTATTCTATTATATGGCCAAATCAGGGGCATTAACAGTAGTAAGGGTGACATATCTTCATCTAAAGAAGATAGTCTATGGATTACAGAAAGGCTTTATAGAATAGATAAAAAGACAATACTGAGAAGACATAAATTCTATGACCTAATATATGATGCTTATTCAAAATAAGTCACACATAATTGATTTTGAAGATCATCTCTCAATTATGTTAGAACCATTATAACTAGATTTCACCACACTTAGGTTGAGAGCTACTATGAGATTGTTTTGTGTTAATGTCTGTTTTCAACTGCTATTTTAACCTTCTGTTAACTGACACCAACAATTTCTTGATCCTGGGCCACATTAAACGATCAACAGAGTCTTGAAATCTGCAAGTTACATATAATTTACGGCACTGGGGAGCCGTAAGCCTCAGCTTTTGACTATTTGCTTATGTGAGAAACTGACAATGATGATGTTAATCTTGAACTTTTTTGAAGACACAGAATGTACCTATATTATACCAAGCTGGGCTGAAAATGAAAGCAACATAGGTTCAAGGGATGGCGAGTGTTCCATCCTAGACTCTGGTGGCACTGGTGATATCTGGCTTCCAGGGGAGAATGCATCCTAGCTATGGCCCTGAACATTTTTCAACGGTGTGCCGTTAGGCTGTGATAAGTGACAGTCTCAGTATAAATCAATAAAAGTTACTTCTCACTCATACTTCACACCTACTCAGGGTTGGCACAGCAAAGGAGAGGGCTGAGCAAGATCTCGTGGTGGCTAGTGGCAATGCATGCATGTCATTTCCGCTCACAACTCACCAGACAGAACCAGTGGCTCTGACAGCTCTGAGGAGGCATAGTCCTACCAAGCGCCTCACAATGGGGGAGAAATGGAATTACCCCGCAAAGAGCACAGACTATATTATTTCATAAAATAATAAGATGATAACCTATTACTTGAAAAATCAGCGCTTTCTCTTGAAAATTTCTGCCTACTTCCCACAAATTAGAAAATATATTAAATTTTGAATAATAATTTTACATTCTGTTTTTGGTTCATAACAGGTCTATGTAAAGAGTTAGACTTACTCTAGTGCTATTTTTGCCTGACATCTCAGTTTTAAGTTACAGTTACCACCATAAAAAAAGTAACTAATTGGTACTGTCGACTTATCCATATGCCACCAAAATATGACAGAGTGCAAACGGAGCGTATCTCCATATGCCTTTTTCATTTGTTATTTATTCCTTATTCTGCTTCTTCAGAGGCATGTTCTTTGCACAGGTAGACATCTCTTCTAACTTATTATGCCAATACATTGATTTTGTTGTGATTTTTAGTCATTACTTTTCATCTAAGTTATATACGTAACACTTTGAAGAGTGAAACGGCCCGATAAGGCCTGTCATGACACAAGTTCACACAGCCCCACCCTGCACCCTCCACTTCCTGCTCTCCAGAAAGAACCACTTTCAATTCTTCTACCCATTTTTTAAAAATCTAGATATCTCTAGTTTATACTGCTGTCACTTGATTTTTCTGGAAAGTATTACACACTTATTTTCCACTAAAGAAGAAAATGACTTATTTAGGTCTACTAACCGATTTTATCAAGATTTTGATTAGATTCATAGTCAAGAGGCTTTCATTACAATGTCTATGTAAATTTTAGTCATGGCTCAGTTACAAGATTTACCATAACCTTTCTTCCTTTTTCTGACACTCTGTTTTTCTTTGGAGTTACAGTTTGTCGTGTGTGTGTGTGTGTGTGTGTGTAACATTTATGAATGCTTGAGAGAGAGCAGGAGCAAGAGCGTGAGCAGGGGAGGGCGGGAGGCGGGGATACAGATGATCTGAAGCAGGCTCTGCGTGGACAGCAGTGACCCTGATACAGGGCTCGAATTAATGAACCATGAAATCATGACCCGAGCTGAAGTTGGACATTCAACTGACTGAGCCATCCAGGCACCACTGTCCTGTGTTTTAAAGGTTTAGTTTTTCTACAGTTGAACACCTAAATCTTTTAATTTTTTCAAATATATTAGCTGTTCCCACAATATCATCTTTTGGAGAAAACTTTCTGGAACATTCTGACTTGTTCCAACCTTGGTTGGCTGCTGCTCTCTGGACCTGCTGAATAGCTTTGCTACATGTAATCTTGGGATCTCCTCATATTTCCATTCTGAGGGATCTTTTTTTTTGGTCCGGATACTCTGCTTGTTCTCAGGTACTCCCCATCCTTTTTTTTTTTTTAAACTTTTTTTTTTTTAATGTTTTATTTATTTTTGATACAGAGAGAGACAGAGCATGAGAGGGGGAGGGGCAGAGAGAGAAGGAGACACAGAACCGGAAGCAGGCTCCAGGCTCTGAGCTAGCTGTCGGCACAGAGCCTGATGCGGGGCTTGAACCCACGACCGTGAGATCTGACCTGAGCCAAAGTTGGAGGCTTAACCGACTGAGCCACCCAGGCGCCCCTCAGGTACTCCCCATCCTTAGTGTATGTCTTCATTTCCCCAGTGGATTCTGAGAATGGGTGCATGAGGATAAAGTTTTTGAATCTTGAATATGTGAAAGTGCCTTAATTCTAATCTCATACTTAATTAGTTTATCTAGGTATCAGATCTAGGCTGGGAGTAATTTTCTCTCAGAACTTTAAAGGTCTTTCTCCACTACCTTGCTGGTCTTGCTGTGAACAATTTGTAGTTATCCTAATTCCTGATCCTTTGTTGGAACTCTTTCTTTTCCCTCAACTCTCCAAGTTTGGAGGATATCTCTTTGTTCTCAGAGTTCTGAACTTTTTCAATGTCTGGGTGTGGGTTTAATTTTACTTGTGTGGGGCTTTCTATGGGCTTTTTTGATCTGAAAACTCGGGTCTTTTATTAGTGGAACATTTAATTAATTGTATTTTTTAAAATTATTTCATTCATTTTCTCTGTTCTCTGGAACTTCTATTTTTTAGATTTTGAACCTCTTAGAGTTTGGTTCTCTAATTTTCTTCTATTTTTTAATGTCTTTACATTTCTGTCTTATACTCTATTTTCTTGGGAGATTTCCTCAATTTTATCAATTCCAACTCTTCTATTGAGCTTTACATTTCAGATATCATATTTTGATTTCTAATGGTTTTTGTTGTTGAACTCTGAATGTTTTCTTTTTCTTTCTTTTTCCTGAAGCATTCTTCTCCTGCATCAACTGTTTTCTCCCAGTGGCTTTCTTCTATTTGTTTTTGCCTGTCTGTAACTATCAGAAGCTCTCCTCAAGTATCTAGTGATCCCTGTCTTGCTCATGTACAGTGTGTACTAAAAGCTAAAAGAAAGCTCTGTGTTTGATATTTTTTATTTTTTTTATTAAAAAAAAATTTTAATGTTTTTTTTTTATTTATTTTTGAGAGACAGAGACAATGAGAGCAGGGGAGGGTCAGAGAGAGACGGAGATACAGAATCTGAAGCAGGTTCCAGTCTCTGAACTAGCTGTCAGCACAGAGCCTGATGTGGGGCTCAAACCCATTACCATGAGATCATGACCTGAGCTGAAGCCGGATGCTTAACTGACTGAGCCACCCAGGCGCCCACCCCTTTTTTTTAATTTTAAAAAATTTTTTATTTAATTTATTTATTATTATTATTATTATTTCAAGTAATCTGTGTTTTTAAAAATTTATAATTTTGGGAGCACCTAGGTGGCTCAGTCAGTTAAGGATCCGATTCCTGTTTTGGTTCAGGTCATGATCTCAGAGTCACAAGATGGAGCCCTGAAGGTTGAGCCCTGTGATGGGCTCTGTGCTGAGTGTGGAACCTATTTAAGATTCTTTCTCTCCTTCTCTCTGCCTGCTCACTCTGTAAAAAAAAACAAACAAAAAAACAACAAGCCAAAAAAACAAAACAAGAAAGAAAGAAAAAGAAAAGAAGGAGGAGGAGGAGAAGAAAAAAATTTAAAATTTTTGTCTAGAGAAAACTCTTCTAATTTCCTGCCTGCAGGGATAGACATATTAGTATTCTGAGAAGCAAGTGGCGTAAGGCCTGAGGATCTCAGATTCAGTATTTAAATATGTTAATCATACTTTTTCTGTAGGGTATTTTCAGTGTGCCTGATCTCTCTCAGTCCAGAGACATTCGGTTTTATACTTTACAGAGGATTAAACCTCCAGTCTTCTGCCAGTGTGGGAAAGGGAATCTCACTACTTTTTGTTTCTTTTAATTCCACTATAGTTAACATACAGTGTTATATTACTTTCAGGTACACAACACAGTGGTTCAACAATTCCATCCATCGCCCAGTGCTCATCACAAGTATACTCTTTACCCTCTATCACCTATTTCATCCATCCCTCTCTTTCTTGAACAGCAAGTTCCAACTTCACTCCATTTCGAGTGCCTGAGCTTCCAGAGGACTTTACAATGTGAATCCAGTTGCTTCTTGGTTTTTACCTACTGCTGACTTAGCTTTTAGCTTTCTTAGGCTGTTAAATTAGTTACCACTTAACATCTACTTTACAAGTAACAAATTTTTGTTGCTGTCATCTTTTCTCCTGTTTTCTTTTTCCCTCAGGGTTTCCTTTGAAAGACCCTAGCTGTCCTTGGAGTAGGGGGGTTAGGAGGGAGCAGGGCTAACTGCCTGCATCGGAGCTGCCATCTTTAAGCGAGAGTTCCATTCTGCTCTTGTAGAGATCAGAGAATCACAGTTCTCACACGGTGGAAGGGGCCCCTGGAGACTAAGGAGTGAACACTTCTCTTTGGAGAGCACCGTGTGTTGTTTCATCTGCAGATGACGTGGCTGACGTACCAAGAATCTGGGGGTCTTACCCAAGGTCACACACAGGCATACAGACACAGGTCATACTGTTACCCAGTCTATGTATCAGAAATAGTTATCCCTCAAAGGTTTTAAAGTTTTGTTTTTTATTTTTCTTCCAATTTAAAGTTATTTCAGCAATAGCCAGATCCCTTTCTCTAAGATCCTACACATGCATCCTGTTCCAATAGGCAAGATGGACTCTTCATATTAGAGTATTCGGTGTTGAACTACTATAAGATGTGGCTAAATGTCTTATTTGTGTGTGTGTGAAGTTGGCTTAAGAAATTTCAGACACAACCAGATTTTTAAAGTGGTGGAGATGCTTTAGATGTGTCCTTCTGGACAATGTATGCAAAGGACCTATCAATACACCAGCATTTAAATGCAGCTTGTATAACTTTTTAAAACAAGAGGCTAAAATAATTATTTTTGCTTTTCAAGAAATAAAACTGAAAGAAAAACCCATCTTAGTTTGTTTTATAAGTGTCTTAATCTATTTTTTGGTATAATTCTATTTGATACATTCTAGAAAAAAAGAACAAAATATAAACCCACAGGCTTTGACCACAAAGCATTTGCAGAGGAAGAAAGGACAGATTTGGGATTCAACTTACTTTAAATTGATGCTATTTTTCTCCTCGTGGAATGCAGGCCATGGCCTTAAAATATCACTAAGTGATAATAAAATTAAAATAATTTGATGAAGGTATTCATTTTAGTTGTAGTCATGTTAAGGGCTTTATAGAACTCAGCACAAGTTTTAATAAATGCAGCTTTCTAGAGGAAAAAGAAGGATCGAAGAAAAGCTGTCCTTAAATACTTACAGATTCTTTTCTGCCCATAGTTTTGCTGTGTGAGCGGGAACGGGAGATGTTGCTAAAAAAGGAATCCTTTTTAGTAGCAGATGAAGGTGGGGAGCCAGTGAATTCTCTCCCTCCAGGCAAACTTTCAGTGCTTGGGGATGAACTGATGGTTTTAGAACTTTGTCCTGTAAGAAAAATTAAGAGGCAATAATGAAACCCTAGACTTTCTCACTAAAGTACTTCATTCACTGCCTTTCATAAAGGATCAATTGTTGTACATCTTTGTTCGCACTGTCAACATAAGGACACTGAGGGGTTATTAAAATGCACACATTTTTATGTGGCAGAAAAGCTGCGCATTTTTTGAAACAATGAAGTGCCACTATACTTTTCCACATGTAATTTACGCTACAATAGTCTAAGTGTTGCACACATAAAAAAGAAAAGCAATGAAAAGATCTAATTTTTAGAAATCAGAGGTTAGATAACTGGATTTTCCTTCACTACAGGAATCACCCTTAGTGAAATACCAGAAAACTACTACACTACATATTATATTAATATTAAAAAGTATAAATCCTTCAGCAGTTTTTCAAAAGAGCCTTTTTCCTTTTCACTAATTGCAGAACAGATATGGGGCCACCCCCCGCCTATGGTAGAAGCATATGAAAAATGGAACACGGCGCTGGTTCACGGGGCCTCTTTCTAGACCCTTCTTACAACAGAGTGGGTGCATCGGTGATGCCCAGAAAACAGCCTTTCCAGAGAGAACACTATGGTCAACTCCTCTTAGAATGTATCTCTGATTTATCAAATTTCAACTTAGCGACAGTACTGATTGGCCTATACCTCACAGAAAACCCCTACGCTATTTCTCCTTAATTACAGAAATTAGCTTACTCACATTTTCATCCCTTTTGGGAACATAAACATTGAGACCTGAAGAAAACAGAGTCACTAGAACACAGTCCCAAAGGCGATGATGGAGTATTTCATCTGGACATCTGAAGGAAAAGCCTAGGCACCAGAAGTAGTCTTGCCTTGAGACAGGAGAAAGGTATCAGACTTCCCTGTCCTTCCCGCGCCTTGTACACACAGAACAAGACAGCGCTGGGCCGGCACACCGGGCGAACGGAGGAGACGGTCCACCGCCCGGCCTCAGCTGGGCAGCTCCCTAGGCGAGGAGTCAGTGTTCTCAATGAGCTTAGAACCCACAGCTGCACAGCGGTTCTGAAACTCTCTATAAACCTTAAAAGCTTTTAACGGATAGGAACAACATTAACAATTTTTGTTGCATTAAAACTTAAAGCCTATTCTTAGAGGCACGTTCTTAAATAACACTGCTGTGGGGCCCTGCGCAAGCCCCCCTGCAGGACTAGCCCCCAGCCACGGGCTGATGAGGGTTCTTAGGAGTTCTCTCTGGGAGCGGCCCTCAGCTGAAGAGAGCTGTTCCAGGGTCATGCCCCCTCCCTGGGACTGGCTCCAATCTAGTGACTGGCTGGGGTGACAGGGGATAAGGCAGACTGCTCCGAAGGGCCAGCCCGGCCACGACCACTCCTCCTCCGCTCCCCAGAGGCTGATCTTGATGACACCTCCTCTCGGGCCCCGCCAAAACCTTCCTCCCCGCAAATCTTTGTCTCATAGTTTATTTCTCAGAAATTCTGACTCATGACAGTTATTTAGAATTATTTCACAATGTAGGACACTTCAGGCATCCACACACTCTTCATTCATAACCAGATACTGGGGAACGAGCCCCGTTCAGATGCATCGTATGAAGTGTCTACAGAACTCTGCTCAGCACTGAGGATGAGGGATGAGTACGACAGGGGCTCTTAGAAAGTTCCGAAAATAGCAGTACAAGGGAAATACAGACTTGAATGGACACGAACTAACCTACAATCCTAGGTGATAAAAGCAAACACGGAGGTATAAACAACAAGATTGTGGAAGCACAAAAGAGGGAGCGTCTGATCCTGTCTCAGGCAATGAGAAGTGTGTGTTTCATCTTCAAACCTGAAAAGCAGGTGGCGGTGGCGGTGGCAGGTGGCCGCAGGAGCTCGGGGAGGGTCGCGGTTAGCAGAGAATACAGTACGTATCAAGGCGACTGGTAAATACTACTGGGAACATCTCGCTCAATCAGAGCTTGACCGAATCCCTTGGAGCTTCCTGCCATCCGTAAGAAACTGAAAATGACACTGATACCAGTGTAAAATAAGATTCAGTTCAACAGAGTGCTTCTTTTCATTTGCTGATGATTTCGATGGCTTTCTGGGGGAAGGAGAGAATCAAATACGTTCTTTCTAAAAGCTGCTGGGTACCCTACACATCTTAATTTCCCTCCTGGTCATCCAGCCCTAGGGGGAGGGAGAAACGAGGGAAGGTGAGAGCTAAGCAGGGCCAGGGAGATCAAGAAGAGCATTCTGTTCTCATGCTGAGGGGTCTGGCCCTTATCCTGTCAGTAGATGGTGAGAGTTACTGCAGATTGTAAGGAAGAAAGTAGCATCAGGATTAGAGGAACTTGAATAAGGCATCTCCTGCACCTGCCCACACATGAGGAGGGCTGAGCGATGGCTGTGATGGTACATTTGAGAGACGTTTACAGGGCAAAATTCCTCAAACCGGTACCTGCTGGGTCTGACCCGCCTAAACTTGGGTCCAGGCCCAGCGGAGATCCGGCTGTGGGGCCTTCAATAATGCACGACTGTCCATAAGCCATGGTTCTCATCTATAAGTCAGACACCTACGTCATAGTGGGTGCTGTGTCCCAAGTGGGTAATGTGTGCAAAAGGCTCAGGGTGATATGCTAAGTATTCAGCAGACATAAACCATTACTAGCCCAGTGGTGACTTCCAAATCTAGAGCAGGAAGTTGAATATACAGTACTGTGGGTTACAGATTTGCTAGTCCTCTCCCCTTAGGCCTGTCCTCACATTAGCTGCACCTCCCACAGACTCTGGCCAACTAGTTCTAAGCACAGGACTACCACACAGGCACACAGAAGACAGCTTGGTGGGACAGCTGGAGCCCAGGCCCTGCTCTAGCGCTCTGCTTAAGAGCTGTGCCCTGGTGTGAGCGCATCTGCACAGAAGGGGCGGCAAAGGGCGGCAAGGGCACAAAGGTGCTCTCGGAACCGGCCATGGCTGTGTCCACGTATATTAAATCTTTCCTTCACGCTTCTCCTTTCTGAAACATTCAATAAAAGTTTCGTGTCCCCTGTGCTACATATGAGCGGAGGTTATTTGTCAAGAGCCCAAGCTGACTGAATGAGCTTTAAAGGCATCGTAAGGGGCCCTGACTACAGAATGGCTGGGAAGGAGGAAAGAGGACGGGGGAGAAAGTATTTATTAAGCTCCTACTATGCCCTATGAATATTTTTGTGATTTTTCTCACTCAACTCAATGGGAAATAAGAAGGGGGGCTGGGGTGTATTCCAATGGACAGGCAAGAACCCCTATAAACCTGAGACCAGCCAGAGGAGCTGGACGCAGGACATCTGAAGACAAAACATTCAGAAGGCTAGGAAATCTGGGGGGGTCACTGGTGGGGAGGCACAGCTCAGAAGAGTAAAAAGGGAAAAGCCTGGGAAGCCCAGTGCTGTGGCCACTGAAAGGGGATCACCTTGACTTTATTCATGACACAGGAGAAAATGAGAGGCATCTGGCCCCTGGCTGGTAGTATCTTGTCACCTCATAGACTTGAGTGACAGACAGCAAGAGGGCTGATGTTTATGTATTAAAACCATACATCTTGGTGTCACAGGCGAGTCAATGGAAGCAGGCGATAAATGAAGCCCCTGGAAACAGACCTGCTCTAGCCTGACCACAGGCACAGTGCTTACACGCAGACATGTGGTTATAGAGTGTCAGAAATAATTATTTTTTAAAAACAATTTCATTTTTGAGAGACAGAGAGGCAGAGGGAGGGGCAGAGAGAGAGGGAGACATAGAATCTGAAGCAGTTTCTAGCTCGGAGCTGTCAGCACAGGGCCCGATACAGGACTCGAACTCAAGAACTGTGAGACGGGGACCTGAGCTGAAGTTAGATGTCTAACCGACTGAGCCATCCAGACGTCCCAGAAATAATTATTAAAAAAAGTAAAGATAAAGGAGTTGAGTTGGCTCTTTCAGAATTTGATTCTGAAAACCGAAAGTCTTTGAAAAAAACCACAGGCCAGTGGGTAATGTGTCCCAAGCTCTAAGGGGGCAGCACCAGTGACCCTTACTGTGGTACAGGTGTGGCGGTAACTTCCCACAACCAGCCCAGAAGTGGCTGTTCTTTTCCTCTCTTTCCAGACGCGAGGTTGAGGGACCTCCCTAGGTCATCCAGCAAGGCACTGATGGAGGCAGAACTCGAACCCAGACCCAACTCCAGAGCCCGTGCTGGGAGAGTTGCACCAGGCTGCCCCCCAATAAGGGCTGTAGCACATGTGACCTAAGATTAAAGACAAATGGAATGAGGTCTTTTGAAAGTAAAGGGCAAATTCTGTCCTTGTTCTCAGTCCAAAAACTCATTTATTCATTGTCTTTTGGAATAAGTGTTCCACAAAATTGCATTCTCTAGCTAACCGATGCTTCCCCAAATTTGTTTTATATATCATCTGTTTCTCTGCCTCCTTAAAGTGATTACCCAGAACATAACGGAACTGCCTGTCCTGCTTCACGACCATGTTTCTCAACAACAAGCAGAGTGGCCGGCGTAGGGTCGTTCACGAGGGCAGCTGCTGGCTTCTCGGCCTCTCCTCTCGTCCCGTGGGCAGTTCTTTGTCCGCCCTTCCTGTGTCCTACTCTAATTAACTCGGCCTCTCTTCTCTTCCTTCTACCAATTTGTGGCATGCCATCTGCACTGGGGCATTTCTTTTAGTGCTTTGTTCTTGAAGGTCCAGAGGGAGGTCCCCTCCAGACATGTGAGCTGGTACTGCGCTAATGTGACTTGCATGTTACCCCTCAGTTTAAAATCTATTTTTTTCCTAGAAGGAGTTATAAAAAGGAGTATTTTTTTCCTAGAAGGAGTTAACAGTGGCTACCTTTAGGGAAACTGGTAGGCAGAAACAAGTGGGAGGAATAGAGAGGTTTTTTTCCCCCATTTAATGGCTTTCATTAATTAGGATGGTCTAATGTTGTATGTGTTTTAGATTTACCTTAATAATGTCAACAGTGGTTATCTGGGCAGGGAGATTTTGGACCTTTCTCTCCCCTTTTTTTATTTTTAAAAACAACCCAATATATGTTATACAATGATATCTATATGTGCATGTACATATGTATTATATTTTTATCTGCAACGTAAAGATGTACATACAAGTATAAATATTAAAAATGGTTACGGCAGGGGCACCTAGGTGGCTCAGTTGGTTAAACAACCTGAGCTTTGGCTTAGGTCATGATTTCACGGTTTATGGGTTCGAGCCCCGTGTGGAGCTCTGTGCTGACAGCTCAGAGCCTGCAGCCTGTTTTGGATTCTGGGTCTCCCTCTCTCTCTTTGCCCCTCCCCCACTCATGCTGTCTGTCTCTTTCTCTCTTTAAAATAAACATTAAAAAATTAAAAAAAGAAAAAAATAACCTGATAAATGTCATACAATGAGATCTATGTGTGCATGTACATATGTATATATATCTGTATCTGTAACATAAATATGTGCACACAACATAAATATTAAAAATGGTGCTGGGTAGCTACGTTGGTCCAACTTAAACTCGGGTCATGATCTTACAGTTTGTGGGTTTGAGGCCTTCATTGGGCTCTGTGCTGACAGCTCAGAGCCTGGAGCCTGCTTCAGGTTCTGTGTCTCATTTTCTCTCCGCCCGTCCCCTGCTTGCACTCTGTCTCTCTTTCTCAAAAATAAACATTTAAAATAAAAAAAAATGGTTATGGCAATAACTTAAGAAGTCTAATTTGTTGAAAATTCTAAATTTTCTTTGGAAGTATGGTCTGTGAGCATGTGAGTGTGTGTGTGTGTATCTTTATTTTAAAGCTCTATGGTTCCTAACTACCTCTTAAAAAACGTTTCTGGGATAGGTGGGCAATTTCCAAAACTAATTTTCAAGAAACTTTAAGTCTTCAAAACCAAATTCTCCCATGGTACATTTTTTATAAGTACAACCCACACTGAGAGATATAAAATGGAACTTCCTAAGAATTTTGCAAAAACTATTTATTGACTTAAATTGTGTGATTTCATTTTATAGTCAGTGTTTTTCTTCAAAATAAAAATAAAACACATATAATTGTGTTTAAAGGCAAAGATACAAATATAAAATCTCACGAAAAACATAATCAAAGAATCACTGAAAGTACTGTTATTTACTTCATTTCTTGAAATTTACTCCCAAGTATTTTTAGGAAAAAAAAATACTTGGGAAAGTCTAGATGATAGTTTCATTTCCCTTACAAGTATATCTACTCTTAAAATATTTTATTGGAGAGTATAATGGGTGTGGCCCCTCTGATGAATTTCTTCAACTTCTAATATTACTGATCTGATTAAGCATAGATTGTTAGGAAGTTTTTTGTTGCCCCCACTATTTGGATTGACTTCTACTTCCCTTTGCTTTTTGACACTGTGCAGGAAGTATGCTGAAGAAAACATAAAGTGACTTCTCCAAATCAGGGTCGGTTACTGTCTCATTTTCTTATCATCACTGTCACTATCATCACCACATATTGAAAGCTTGTTATTTGGGCTTCATGTCTCATAAAGCAGCTGGAGCCTTCCTTATCAGACTGATACAGTCTCTGCCACAGCATGGCAGACAGGAGGAATTCTGAACTGGGTGTCTAGAAAAAGAGCTGGTTCCTGACTGTCCAGCCTTGCCTGGGTCATCTAACGCACAGGCTGATGCCCAAGCAATGTAAAGCTGCGGGGAAAGCCAAGAGAACAATAAGAACAGAGCTTGGCACATAGTAAGCACTCAATGAATACTTGGTGAATAAGATGATTCTACCCTATAGAACACAAGTGATCTGAACAAAATGATATACCCTTCCTTTGCAAGATTCTATTGAAAAAGAAAATTGTTCATGTGGCTCTGGTCTGTAGGAGAAAATGGACTGAGCAATCAATAGCACAGAAGGAGAAGTCAGAGTAAGCCAGAAGGCCTTTCTCTTTCTCTTTCTATAGGGATAAACTGAGATTCTATAGCCAAAGATCTACTCTGCAGAAAACCTTACAAAGTAAGCAAACTAAATACCAAAACACTTGGTAAAAAGTTGCCAGGGGTGCCTGGGTGGCTCAGTCAGTTAGGCGTCCGACTTCAGCTCAGGTCATGGTCTTGCAATCTGTGGATTTGAGCCCCGTGTCGGGCTCTGTACTCTGTACCAACAGCTCAGAGCCTTGAGCCTGTTTTGGATTCTGTGTCTCCATCTCTCTCTCTCTCTCTCTCTCTCTCTCTCTCTCTCTCTCTCTCTCTCTC
>NC_043704.1:131309613-131381420 GCF_006229205.1 Suricata suricatta
ATTTAAGTACAGTAACTGAAAAGGTTAAGAGAAATAATCTGGAGATTATCTGTACCCTTTTTTTGTCCATGCTACTGCACCTCTTTCTTATATAGATCACTTAGACACCATGAAAGGTAAACAGCAGCTCTTCATGGAATCCCCAAGGTGAAAAAGCCCTTAAAGGTCAGGGTTCAATTACCTGAATGTAGGCAGAAACTGTACCTGTGAAATAGAACTATATAGAAGATATCCTTCTATTGCCACAATATTTTTTTAAAGAAGCCAATATACCACTCATTCTAATCACAATATATTGTTTTCTGTTAATTTATAACAATGCAGAGACATTATGAAGACATATCATTATTAGCAAAGCATTTTGATACTAGGAACATGACATATTATGTGGATATTTTAAATTCAAGATGGGACTATGAATTTTAATTAATACTGCGACCTTTTCAATCTGAATTTGAATGAAAAATTCTTTTTTATTTTTATTTTTTATGTCTTTATTTTATTTTGAGAGACAGACAGAGAGTGAGCAGGGGAGAGGCAGAGAGAGAGGGAGATGCAGGCTCCAGGCTCTGAACTGTCAGCACAGATCCTGATGCGGGGCTCGAACCCACGGACTGTGAGATCATGACCTGAGCCAAAGTCAGACGCTTAATCTACTGAGGCACCATGAAAAATTATTAAAATAAGTCTAGGCTTCCACTTAATACAGAAGTCCTCTCTAACACATATTTTATCTAAAAGGTTATATAATAGAAGATTAATATTTATACATTTAAAATTCCATAGGAGGTGCTAAATGTGAATTACTATTATTTCTGTATTCCTAAAATACAGATTTTGAACAAATAGTTATGATATTTAAATGTGATCTTTTTATTTTAAATCATTGCCAGTTACATATGGAGACTTCTTGCACTGTTAATATGATTCATAATACAAAGCCTGTACTTAAAAACTTATTTCAAAATTAAGTTTTAATTCTTTTAGGTAAAATATAGTGAATATTTCTGGCTAATACATATAATAATATGTATAAAACCAGCATATAAGTCATCTAATCTCAGAACAGATTTGTCAAATACTGCCACAGAGCACCCACGCAGTAAAAAAGCAAACCCAAAACACCTCAGTGTGAGCTTCCCAAATAAAGCGGAGTGTTAAAATAACCACAAAATACAGAGTGACCATATTTTGCAAGAAAAGAGGCTGGCGTAAACTTCCTAAAAACCCACATCGCGGCCAGATCTGGCATCACCAAGGTATGACATGAGAGGGGACTTTTGTTCTAAACAACAGCGCCACTCAGTGGCTGAATGATGGTAGTGAACTGATCGACAGTATGAATGGAGGGTGGGCCAAAAGAAAAATGGAAGTTTGGAGAAGGCAATGGTAATACTGCAGGCAGTTGCCATGGTAACTGTACCTTGGAGGTCAGTTAGAGTCTGGACAGGAGCAGAAACCTGAGCATCGCTTCCTGTAACTACATCGCCTGGATTTCATAAGAAAAAATAATTAGATTTCATAAAAAGGAAAAAAAAATCAACTTTACTTTTTTTTTCATACTTAATGTAATACTTTTATCAACCTAATTACTCAAATCACAGTAAAACAAAAGACAGTCAATCTTAGAAAAATTAATACAAAATATTTTTAAAGGAATTAATTTTTTAAAAGGATTTCCTAAAAAGCTTCTGTGCATATTTTTCTTTGAGAATAAAAACAAGTTGCTATGAGTCTAAAGCATTGGAAACTTGAGCAATCAAAAGATTTTTCTGAGCAGATTTCATTATGCTACAAATAGTAATGTGGTTTTATATTTTCTTTCTTAAAAAAAATTCTTTATCCCAAAGTAAATATGCATTTATTACAAAGCAGGCATTTTTTTGGAGACACATTTCCTCCTATAACAGAGAGAAATTATTTTTAACTAAACTTGACACCAGTTTCTTCAGTGATAAGATAAATACCTAACCAGGCTCTAATTTCATAGTGAAGTATTGAAAAGATTTCATAAGCTACCACATGCACTTATAAATGTCAACATGTAAAAATAAATCTGTGAACCGTACACCCTTTAAACTTGATATACTTATGATAGGCGAGATTTCATTCACAATTGGACCTATGGTAAATGCTTAAAATAAAGAAGTGTTCAACTTTAAAAAAACAGATAAAGAAAATGGGGAAAGAGGGAGTGCATTTTAAAAGTACAGGAGAGAAAGGAAAAGGAGAACAGGAAATTCTGTGAAGAACTTGAGAAGGAAGACATTTTGGTTCTCTGATTTCTTCCTTCCTGGCCAAGTTCAACATTAGGCACAGTCACTGTCAACAGAATTAATCCTCTGGCTGTATCAGCATCTGAAGGCCTAAGTTATTGTGAAATTCATAAACTAAAATCCAAGCCTTCTACAAAGACACTGTAGTTTTCAGGTTTGATAATGCAGGATTCATGGACTTGCTTCCCCTGCAGCTTTTATATAATAGTAAAAAAAAAATCAATTTTTGAATTATATAACATACCCTCAAGTGCCTTGACCACTTGCTACAATTATAATCAGCAGTGCAGCCAGATTATCCGGATATTACGGGGCTGTAATCCTATCACCCCATCAGCTGACAGTACATGCATTTAATATATGTGAATCTATATCTCCCATAACTGAAATAAACTCTATAAATAGGTACACACTCCAAAGAGAGATAAGCAGCTTTAAGTGGAACTTATCAGGTCCTCAGTTCTCATAATATAGTTAACTGTCTGTTCACTGATAAATGGTGTGCCTGTTTTCTGTATATCTGCAGGAGATTTTCCATTCTGTGCCATTTTTCTCTGCTGCTTCTGGATTACCTATTAGTGTATATTTAGAGACTGAAAGCTCATTTTAATATTAAATATCACCAGAAAATTATGGAGGAACACCTGTGCTCCCTTTTCGATCTTTCATGACCCCACTCCCAACACATAAGCAAACTACAGTTTGCATTTCCAGCAACATATACACGAATTTTGGGTTTTCCATACAACCATTACCCTACGTAAGTATACATAATCGAGAGTTAACTAACCTATGAAAACTATAAGCATTTTCATCTTTAGAAACAGCCATTTTTCAAAACAACCTTCAAATTTTCCAGCAGAGGACACTAAGTAGACGACTCTGTTCTGAGATAGTTGGAAGCCATATTCCAACACAAGCCTCCTGACAGGCTACATACATATTGTGCTCACCAATTTTGGGGGCCAGGTGACCCACCTGCAGATTTGTCACTGTCAGAGCATGGCAGGATACTGGTGGGAAACACCAGCATAAAGAACGAATGCTGAACTATTTTTTCCTTGTAGAGTTACCAAATATATCTTTACAAATGTTTGGAGCTGGGAGGCTCCCCAGGGAGCGGTCCACACCTCAGGGTCAGAAGGCTTCAGGACTGTGCTGACGGATCATTTCATGGGCAAGTCCGTGAGAGGCAGCAGCGACCTAGCTGGTTTCTACTTGTATCAACTGTTCTCTTTGCCTTTTACTCTGTTTTGATTCAAGCCCTCACGCAGGAAGGGGCACTAACAGGAATATTTATCTTTAAGACGAGGGTAGACAAGCTCTTTGTGACTGACACGAGGAGAATGAACCAGAACGAGAAAGAAGAGCTGCCAAACAAGGAGACGTTCTTCCAGCAGGGGGATCAGTTACAAAACGCCCTAGTGAGGCTCCTGTTCCAAATGCTTTGCTTAAGTGCTCTGTTGTCTCCTTCGAACTGGGGACGTCGTTTTCATGAGTCGTTCCATCCTCGTGCCCCTCCCTTCCCACTTACTGTGATATTAATACTTGACATTTCCTTAGAGATACAACTTTATATTTCTAGAGTCATTTGGCTTGGTTCCTCAGAAGATTTAAGCGATAGCATTAAGAGATTCTCTGACTCATTTGCCTGCCATCAGTTAGAATTACTACTGACTGTGGCTTGTTATCAAAGCAATACTGAAATCATATTTGGTTAGAACAATAAAACAGTACAATTAAGAAGTATAGAAAATAACATTCATTTCCATTCTGAAAGTGGGCAGGTTTCCTGGCATTAAAATACATTTACCACGTGTTAACGATTTGAAGTCTTTTCTTTCAATCATGTGTAATAACTCTACATTAGAAAGAAAAGAATACAGTTTTACACAAGACATTCTTGTGTGAGGCTAACTCAGTATTCTAGTAGGAACTTCTATACTAACTATATAAAGTCTAGTACTTCATATAAGCAATGATAGTTAATACACTGTAACTAACGGAAGAATCAACATACACACACGCGTTAGTGAATTCCATACTCATTATTTTTGTGCCTTTGAGGAATAAAGTCCATTTGAGTCTGCCAGTTTAAATGCCAATAGTTTAAAATTTTTAACAATTTTAGATGCAGTCTTCTTAAACAGAGTGTTTGGGACGATGGGTTGAGGTCTTCTGACTCAATACGACTGTGGTTGTTGTCAACACCAGTTACGGAACATGGCTAGAACAAGGGTCCCTTTAGGACGTGGACGAGGCCTGGGTCAGGACATTGGCCCTGACACTGAGTGGCCACAGACTTTGTGCTTTGTGAGGTCTTAGGATTGAATTCTGTAGATTTTCGGCTATCATGTTACTATTTCTTGCTTCTATAGTATAGATAGCAGAGTCCCACCACTAAAAATAAATGCAGCTGTTTCTAATCAGCTATGAATAGGGGCACTTAATATATAGATCTCTGAAAAGAGTGAAAAATAGGAGCATAAAGGTTCTGAGTAACTCTTACGAGTTGAATACCTGCAGGAGTCGAAGCACCGGGAAAGCCCTGAAATAGAGGGCGCTCACTGAAGGCCGGTGGCCAGAGCGCCACTCCCTGGTAGCAGCCCAGCAGTGGCCCCGCTCCTCGAATGAGTGTTTTGGACGAGGTGGTCTCCCAGGTCGCCTGTGCTCTAGCGTTCTAAGGCTCTAAACTGTAGGCCCTCGACTTACAGCCTTACTTTGGCTCCTAGGGATTCTGTTTAGCCTTCCCTGCCCCCATCAGGGTCTGGTTTACACTGCTCCTGGGTAGAGCAGCTGGATGAGCGACCCCAAGCCTAGTGACAGCCGGCTTCCTCCAAACTGGCTGCGGGGATGAATCTAGGACCAGCGAAGCCCCTGCTGTTGGAGCGTCCCATTAGATTACACACCATCATGCATCAGCAGAGATCAAAGTCAAACTTGTGACAGTTTGTGCCACACTTGAGGGGCATCAAATGCAGTATACTAGGATATAGATGCTAAAAAATACCTTAACAAATTACTTCATAAAATGGTCTTATTAAAAACAATACAGTATCTGATATTCCAACTTTAAAAAATCTAATATAACAGATACCTTAAAATTAGGTTTTGCATTAATTTCTATTTCTAGGAGGTTGGGCCCTCGTAGGTTGGTGAGGAAATGGCGGGCTATACTGTGTTTCTGTTCGATTTATTAGTGTTTTTTCCTTACCTTTGTTCAATTGCACTGGCATGCTTTCTGATTTCATCAGTCTCTGCTGCTGCTGCTGCTGCTGCTGCTGCCAGGGCTGCCTGGGGAGCTCTGCTGGGGTCCTGGCGGCAGCCACGGCGGTGGACGAGCCGCCACTGCCGCCCGCTGCTGCGGGGCCTCCCACACTGCCTGGGGCCATTGCCGGAGAAATCAACTTTCTTCCAAAATTAATCAGGCTATTCGAGACCTTATTTATATTCAGGGGGGCACCTTTGGCATTGGCCCTGTAGAAAAAAAAATTAGGTGATGAAACATTACTTAAATTAGAGGACTGCTCTGTTTCACATATTCCAATTGGCTTAAAAGCACATCTTACCTGCTTTGAAAAAGGCGATTGACTGCATCAGCAACACAAAGTGAAAAGCGAAAACTTAAAAGTGATCACAAAATAATAAAATGACAAGATTCTTCAAGACGGGGCTTATGGAAAATAGTCTTTTTACTTCTCATTCATTCATTCATTCATTCATTCAACAAATGGGGCCTATTTTGTGCTAACACTGTGCTAGGTTCTGGGGATGCAGTTGTCCAGAGCAGACATAGTTCCCTCCTGGAGTTTTCAATCTAGTAGGGGAGAAATATATTAAATAGTCACATATAAAAGCATGGTTAAAACCTGTGCTAAGGACTCTACAGGAGAAGCTCACGGCGAGGCCAGTGCTGGGGAACTCCAGAAGGTGGCACCTGTGAAATGAAGTGGACAGCAGATTTCCCACAAGCCCTGGCATGTGGGTATTAGGCCACATTTAATCTGATTTTGAAAAACAAATGTCTGAGAGCCACAGAGTCGATTCAACAAAAGCTATACAGAATCGCCTAGATCCTGAGAATTGCAATCTGCCCTCACCACCCAGACCACGCCGGCTCTCCATATCCCCCTCCCCACTGCCCTGCTTTACTTTTCTTGACCGCACTACATATTTTACTTGATTGGTTATTACTTGTCCAGTTCCTCCAATCCCCATTCGACCGCAAGTTTCACGAAGAAGATAAGGATTTGGGGTCTGTCTGCTTACTGGTGTTGCCTAGCATGTAACAGGTGCTTTATAAATACTTGTTAAAAAGGCAGCTGCGTCTCCAGAGAGACTGTCTTTCCACCTTTACAGCAAAGAGTCCCAGCTCCTGGCAACGGCCAGTCTAACTGTGCTCTGGATTCCATCCTCCGATCTTCTGAGATTGTTGCCCTTGTACCTCCCTCTCCTGCATCATTTTCTCCTTCTCTGTTGTGTCATTTCCATTAGCTACAGCCATGGCGTGTGTCTGTGTGTGCGCGCGCGCGTACGCTCACGCAAGCGCCCATGCGAACATCCTTTGAACCCTCATCCCTTCCTAGTTCCCGTCCCACTTCTCCCCCTCCTCACGACGTATTTTTTCAAAAAGCTGTCTTATTGCTACTTCTGCTTCTTCAGTCCTAGGCCCACAGAGGTCTGGTTGTAGCCTTGCCAATGTGCAAAAATGGCTCCTCCCAGCTATGGATGGCCTCCACAGTGCAGAGCTGAAGGCCTGCTCTTACTCTATTCTACCCTTGGCAACGGTTAACCCCCTTACCCGCTGCTCCCCTCACACTTCCTCGATGGGCATCCACGGTCTAGCAGCACCTGTGTGACAGCCGTCTGGCACATAGATGACACCAAGTAAGCACGTGTTCACTGAATGACTACCTCCCAGATGACTCATACTCCTGAAGTATTTCCGGGGTATATCTTGAAGACCAGTGACGATTATGAATGATTTTAGTTGTAGGAGGTAGTCCAATTCCATGACGATACCAAAGTTTGTATTTTTATTTCCCAAATCATTAAGAGAAGTTTATTTTCTCACATTTTGCTTCTTTTTTCATAAAAGTAGGAAACCGGAAATCAAGTTTGAGGGATACATTTACTTGATTTAACTTGAATTTTGCTATCATTTCCTTCTCTCAGATCTACCTGGCAGCTCTCACACAGTAATTCTCCTACATTTTAAAGAACAGCTGTACCCCTGGCATTGCCAGGTACAGCTCGAAGACAGGACGGATCCATCGTTCTAGAATAAAAAGGACACTACGCTTCTTCCTTTCATAAAGTTTTTCCTTAATGGTACCAGCTACTATTATGGGCTAGGTATCGGAGACTTACATCACTTAGGAGATAGGACAAATCAAATGTAAAACCTGGAATTCAGCTTTGTAAGAGAAAGAGCTGTTCACTTACAACTCAGTGAAATGTGAACAAATTTTTCAAATGATTCTTCTTGTCTGAAGTTTCATCTCTAAAGAACTAAGCTGTTTCATGCCCTTCCAGAAATTATTGAAAAGAGTGTTTCCTAATGGAGACAGAGATATATCGTGATTATGCACCACTTACTTGCAGTTTCCAGCTGCTTCCTAATGAAGTAGCACATTCTCAATTTACAGCCACTACCGCTTAGCAACAGAGAAGGCTCTTAATACATGTTTATTGAAAAATGAAGGAAGGAAATGAAAAGAACTCATAAATTGTGGATTAAGAAGGCATTCACCTCTGGCATTGTATTCCACTCAGCAGCCTGCACGTACTCCCGGGTCTTGTGTGTGGCAGTGGGGAGAAGAGTGATCATGATATTGAAGTTCTACTGCATTTTAGTTTTGCTTGTTTGCAAGTCAAGATTCATAATTCACAGATATGAAGAAGTTATAATGTTGTTACCCTTTTTTATAAACAAAAATGTACTCGTCAAATTCCCATACTGCCAGTTTTAAAATTTATATGTTGGTAAAAGTACTAAGAAACTGCTAGAGCATTATCAGGAGATTATGGTTAATGCTTCTTCATTACTACTAATAACCACGCAAAACATATAGATCAAGCTCATGCCGAGCAATTTTTCATCTGAATACCTCTTAAAAGGGGATGAACACTGTTTTCCTTTTTTGAAGATTTTTTGTTTTTAACCAAATTCTCCCTCATCCACTACCCACTGCTTCCAGAAGAATATTTTCTTCTCAAAACAACTATTGAAGGTGCTCTATCTCTTTTCAGATATAAACTATAAAACATGTACTTCTAGGAAAAACATGCTGTCCATTGTTTTGCAGGATCATAATTTTTTGGCCAAAGGTAGCTAAACATAGATCTTAAATATCTGTAGCAGCATTCTTTACAAGAAATCCTAATCAATTTGCAAGAATTCTTATCGGCTGTGATGTACATTATTAAGTCATGTGTGCTACGTTAACGAAAATCAATGCATTTGTCAGAGATTTGATGGACATTGAGTACTGGGTTGGATTAACAATGGAGTGCAATGTGTAAACACTGTTGAAATAAATAGTTGAGAGGACTCTGGAGTTAACAAGACATTATATAAATCTAATGAGTAGTTTATTTTGTGTAATCAAAGTCTTTCATCACACTATTTACTATATACAATTATTATAAATAAATACAATAAAAATAGTACCATATAGGAGGAATTGTTTTCAAATTGTTGATAAGACCTTACTTTTCTCGCACAGCCTCATTTAGCAGGTTAAATCAGTAGCAGTGGGACATTTTTCTGAAGATTCAAGAGTCCTCAAAACCTCCCTATCAGAACCCAAACTGGCTTCACTATTGGGCCCATTTGGTTCACTTTCTAAAACGGGGTGAGTCTTGCTTCCTCTTCCTACCCACTTGATCTCTTACAGCCTTTCTAACCCACACTCCGCTGAAAGAGCTGCTAGTGTTTCCAACGTCTTCTTAACTGCCAGTTACGAGCTTTCATTCAACTTCTAAAACTTTAAATAATAAAGCCAAAACATTATTACAGAGTCACGTTTATAAAAGTTCTCCACAACCATGGAGATTTTCCTTTCCTGCTATCCAACCTCTGACACCACCCCAGGCTTTCTTCCTTTCTATCTATGGTTTTTTTTTTGAGGTCTGATATTTTTGTTTACTTAACTCCTTTTACAATAAAATTTTGTTACATGCTTATTTATATTTTCGTCAAAGAAATAGTTTTTCATTTATTTGTAATTATCTTTCTCTACATGCTAGTTCATATTTTTCTTATTATTTCCTTTCTTGTGTTCCCAAAGTTTGAATGCTTGGTTTGTTCATTCATTCATTCATTCACCCATTCATTCCTTTGTTTATTTCTCTCTCTTTCCCAATAAAAGCATTAAAGATATATATTTGCATCTGATTATAGCCATAGCATCAAAGTTTTTCCCACACATTTTCTAAATAGTTCACTGGCTCAACTGTAATATAGGTATATTTTAAAGTTTCAGAAGGTTGGACTTGCTGGTGTTTAAACATAATTCCAATTTGTTGTTCTGAAAAGAAACAAATATCAGAAGACTGAAAGTGGGTGAATTGTTCTAATTTCTCACAAGAATTGTGAAGACCATGAACTGGAAAATGGACTGGCTTATTCAACTTTTTTTTTTTTTTTTTACTAATTATTTGGAAATGGTTATAATTTATTACAAGTAGCCAGTATGGTTCACTAAAAACAAGTCATTCTAAGGGAACTTGATTTCTATATATCCTAGGTGTTAACGTCTGTAAGACTTACCACGGTGTGTCAGTGCCAGCGGACAGAATGGAAGATAACGCATCCTCAGTTATAGTTGGAGAACTGTCCCTCAAGTTACTGTTGAATGTTCTAGCACCCACCAAGGACTTCTGGTGATGACACGTGTCTCAGACTTGGTTCACAGACCCGCTTCCCAGCCCTTTTTTAAGGTCCTAATCTTCCTTCAGTGAGCTATCGGGAGAGCTGTGCAGTGTGCTCTCTGGGCTGAAGTTTCCTCATCTTTAAGACAAGGGGGCTGAATTATTCATATTTTGGGTCCCTTTTAGATATAAAATTCTACAACTTTGTGACTTAAGGAGAATAGGTGCTTACTGAATTTGAGACTAAAGGCTTGCAGAGACACCTAATCTATTAGTCCAAAGAATCAAAATATAAAATACTCTCAACAGGCTAGTATGAGAAATGAATTAAACAGATAAAATTTAACAAATAGAACCTTAAGCACGTAGGTTAAACTTTTCTACAACTGCACATTACACACAGAATAGGTATGTGTTAACATGAGTTCACCTTAACAACTCTCAAACATTCGTGTTGTAGTTTGGTCTACAAGGCTAAAATGAGCCCACAGGGACACTGCTGAAGAAAAGTAAGATTCTTAGCCTGCATTAATCCTAAATGAGTGAACTTTTGGTTTCCAGTCTGGCATGTAAGAAGCTTGGAAGTTTCTACTTTGTCCTAACAACCAGAAAAAGTTGAATAAATTGAAGAAAAAAAATCAACAAATTTTTCTTAGATTCATAGTGCAAACTGCTGTCCCCAAATTAGACAGACTGACAGGTGACCACAGAGAATCATGACTTACCAAAGCAGAAACCCACAGGAAGCAGTGCTGGAGTAGGGAAATATGAACAATTGACAAATCTTACTAGAGGCTCAGTGGGAACCAATCTGACAGGTGAAAACTCTGAGGGGACCCAGTCATGCAGGGGGGAACCCACACTCCTGAATTTTATCTCCTGGAGTTCTACCAGGTTCTCATGGTAAAGATGGGAGAAAAATTGTGCATCCAACACTTGGAGTGGAAGGGAGCCATTTTGAAATACATATGAGCATTCTGTTTTTCTTAACAAATTCTGCTCTCACGAGAAACTATTTAACCCGAGTCTAACCTGCTGAGGTTTTATCAGACCCTAACTGACCTGGAGGAAAGGAAATACCCAACCCCAACCCCTCTAGTCACCCTGCCCCCCTACTTATGGGGAGGTGGATGAGAGGCATGTGTGAAGTTCACAGTCTGAAGGCACAGGCTCAGACAAAGACTGACGCCTCCTCACAGCATATAGAAGGTTCCTCTCCTCCCACACCTTATCACCACATTACTAGAAGTCCATTTACAGCAGTTCCTTTTACGCACTACATATATCCAACTACACAAAAAAATTATACGACTTACTGGAAAAAAAAAAGACACAGTTTGAAGAGACAGTGCAACCATCAGAATCAAACTCAGATACAGCCTGCTCTATCTGTTGGAATTACTAGACTAAGAATTTAAAACTATGATTAAAATGCTAATGGCTCTAATGGATAAGGTGGACAGCATGGAAGAACAGATGGGAAATACAAGCAGAGAAAAGAGAGTTCTAAGAAAGAGAAAAAGAAAGAATGAAGATTTAAAAAAAACTCTAACAGAAATGAACAATGTTTTGATAGGCTTATTAGTAGACTACACACAGCCAAGGAAAGAGACGATACACATTTCTGAGGTTGAGAAGGTTTTAAAAGAAATTCCCCAAACTGAAAAGGAAACATAAGAATGACAGAAAAATAATAACAGAAGAGAATATCCAATTGTGGGAAAACTATAAAAGGTATAACATATGCATAGGAGAATACCAGAGGAGAAGGGAGAAAGAAAGAAATGAAGTATTTGAAACAATAACAACTGAGAATTTCCCCAAATTCACGTCAGACACCAAACCACAGACCCAGGAAGCTTTGAGAACACTTGGTAGGGTAAATTCCAAAAGAACTTCACCTAGACATGTAATTTTTAAACTATAGAAAACCACAGACAAATAGATAAATCCTGAAAGAAACCAGAAGAACAAAACACCTTACCTATTGCAAGAGCAAAGACAACCAACTTGTTGGAAACCATGCATGCAAGAAGAGAATGGAGTGAACATTTAAAATATTGAGAAAAAAACCCTACCAACCTAGAATTCTGTACCCTGTGAAATTATCCTTCAAAAATAAATATGGTATCTCTATATAGTAAATGTATATTATCTTTAATAGTAATATAAATATGTGACTAAAAATCCTAGGTCCGTGCCTACATGGCAGAAGCTAACTGTATAGGTGGACAGCTTTTGGTGAAGGATTAATGTCTGGCAGAACTGAGCTGTGTTTTTATAAAATGGAGCAGAACAGTGGGGAGGTATAAAAATTAATGCTGCAAGGGGAGTGGCTGACAAAGCTGCAGATTGAGACTTATAATATCAAGAGAGCTGTCATGGGGGAAAGCAGTCCTTTTTGGCATGGCTTTAAAAAACACAATGTGTTACAAAAGTTACAGAAAACTGTTCAAAACCTGTAACACAGGAAATCCTTTCTAATGACTTAACAGGCTCTATTTAAAATAATTAGTGTTCCAAATCTGGAACTGCTAAGAGATTGGAAAGTCACCTTCAGACCCGTTGGTGTCCTAGTCCTGGCCCGGGGGAGACATAGGGTTAAATGAAAGGCCCTTTCCAGCTCTAGGGGTTTGTAACCTGCAGTGTCAAGTGGCTTCTGCCATCACATGCATTATTGTGTTGAAAAGACAGTACCAAATGAGACGCCTGTGCACTAGTCTACACCCTCAAGGAATGCTGACCAAACCCCATCTCCAAACTTAGGGGCCTGTTTGCCCTGCCTCCTTATCTCTACCTTCTGTTTCTATTCTGTTCTTTTTGCCCCTCCTTCCTCTTCTACCTTTACAGTTCTTTCAATACGCTATTCTTCCCCCTGCCCTTTCACTTATTTCACAGTCTCCTTTTCTATCATTTTTCCTTTCCTGATTTTAATCTGTGTCCTTTTGTCATAATATATGGTACACGTGAATGGAACAGCTTCCAGAGTGCTGTGATTCCTAGTGAGTCACTAAGCTGAGGGTGGTCCTGGGACCATCAAAAATGGATACTAAAAGGAGGCAAAGATTTCTTAGATAGAAAACAAAATGCACTAGCCATAAAAGAAGAAACTGAAGGAAGAAATTTCACTGAAATAAAATTTTTCTGATCATCTAAAGACATCATTAAGAAAATGAATAAATAAGCCATATACTAGGGAGTAATATTTGTAGTACATATATCTGACAGAGTCCTATACAAAATATATAAGGAATTCCTAAAATAAAAAAAAATAGCCCATTAAAACCAGGTAAAAAACCTGAAACAACACTTTATAAAAGAAGATATACAAATCAGTGATACGTTATGAAATGATGTTCAACATCATTAATCATCAGAAAAATGCAAATTAAGCCACAAGAGATACCATATTCATACCAAGTGGAATGAATAAAATAAAAAAGACTGACAATAGCAAATGTTGGCAAGGATGCACAAGGATGCAAGCAATTGGAAACCCCATTTATTCCTAATGGGTGTAGAAAAAGATACAGTTACTTAAAAAAATTTTTTTTAACATTTTAATTTATCTTTGAGAGACAGATCATGAGCAGGGAAGGGGCAAAGAGAGAGAGAGAGGGAGACACAGAATCTGAAGCAGCTCCAGGCTCTGAGCTGCCAGCACAGAGCCTGACGCAGGGCTCGAACCCATGAACTGTGAGATCATGACCTGAGCCAAAGTCGGATGCCCAACTGACTGAGCCACCCAGGTGCATCCCTGATATAGTTACTTTTAAAACAGGTTGGTAGTTTCTTATAAAGTTAAACATTCATCCATCCTATAGAGCAATTTAATTTGTGTTTACCTAGGAGAAAGAAAACCATACATCTACAAACAACAATAACCACAACAAACAACAGCATCAAAACACCCATGGAGGAATGTTCATGGCAGCCTTATTCATAATGCTCCAAGTCAAGTAACCCAGTATCTATCAACGAGAGAATAAACAACTTGAGGTATGTTCAGAGAATGGAAAACGACTCAGCAGTCCAAAGGAAGGAAGTACGGATACACGGTATGCGGATGAACTGCAAAGATGTCATGCTGAATGAAAAAAGCTAGATACAAGAGTGCACGCTGCATGGCTCTATTTATGTGAAGTTCAAGAAAAGGCAAAACCAATACATATCGTAACAGAAATTGGAAAGCTGTTGGCTTGGGATGCGTGGTCGCAACGGACTGTAAAGGGATACGAGGGAACTCTCAGGAGAGAGGAATATTCACGCCAGATATATTGTTCTGGGTGGAGGTTACACGGGCACACACAACTGTCAAAACGCATCAGACAGAACACTTCAGATCTGTGTACTGGTACAAATTACGCATAAATTTTAACAAAAAGGAGAAAGATCTATTTACTCTGGATTAGATTGGAGACAGTGTTACCAATTTATCTAAATTGGTTGGGTATTAACTCTCTTTGATATGACAGAGAAAGCACTTCAGACATAAACATACTTCTAAGCACAGTTATTTGAGCACAAAAATATCACAAAATTAAATTTACATAGAAATCAGGTTCTCTGATATTCTGATAAGCCAATTAACTGCTAATACTGATAACCATGGACTTCTTGGCTTCATGGCTTGGGGAATATTATTAGCAATTATTTCCTTACTTTATTTTAGCAATAAAATAATTCTGAACAATCATGATCATTATGTAAGTAAATACAATAAAATCTGCTTTAAAAATTTTTGATGACCATATAAAATGGAAATTGTTGAGGAGAATTTTATAATGTCTTTTAGGTATTCAAAACAGTATTTATTTACCCAACCATTAAACTAAAATATTTACTAACCATTATAAATAATACCAAGTACTGTGCTAGGAAGATGAGGATTCTAAGATGTGGATTGTGACATCAGTATGAGTTAGTCTACAACTGTAGCTAAAAAGCACCCACTCATTTCACTAATACTTAAACTTGTTCTTTGTGGCAGGTATTGAAACAGCACCAATGAGTGAGACAGATGTGGTAGCTGCTCTCATGAAGCTCATCACATTCTAATGTAAGACTGTTGGAAGGCCCCTTGTGCTTCTCTGGACATCCTGGGGAGGCCAGACCTGGAGAAGAGCCTTTCAAAGCTGAGGCCGATCCTGACCCCTGGGAGAGATGCAGAATTACCAGTCACCAGGCATTGCTCGGTGAGAACGGATTGGATGCCGTCACTCTTCAGTAACCTGGAGCCCAGCTAAGGAGTGTGGGATGCATCTTAAAAGTTCAGGGTACTCTCCTTATTAGAAGCTTCTTTCCCTGGAGCCTGGCTTACTCTGAGATCTCATGTAGGGTTTCTGACAAGGAGCCTTCTGCAGAGGACCCATCTACCAGAATTATAATTCTAGAATCTGTCAGCACTGATATGAATTAAGTTGTTTAAGCTCTGATGGGTGCAGAGGGAAGCCGGCATAATTAGCACAGAGAATGCTGATCTGATGAGTGGAGAGATCATGAACTAACTCGGTATTTTCCATCTCTAAAATTCTGGTGATATGAAATTGCTTTTAAGCAAGTTAAAAGACCTAGAGTTGGGGAACGTGTAATCAGGCACCACTAGATAAAGTGACATGTGCTCTGGAGGCACTACTGACTGCTCAGGGGCCGTTACCACATCACTTCTGCAGAGCAGAAAGAAGTGCACAATTTGAGAAAGCGTGTTATGTCCTTTTCAAACAGGAAATCCATGACCGTTCTGGAATAAAGAAGGTATGTGATTCTACTCTTAATATAAGCAACTGCAGTATTTAAGAACTATGAAATTCTGTTCCATGACTACTCATTTGGGCATTTTAGTAGTTACAGATTCCTAAATAGATTGATAGGTTCTTCTGAAGACTGGTCACAAATTAGATGCACTTATTTTTTATTTTTATAGCAGCAATTTCTGGTTATTTAAGGACAAAATTGGAACAAGCTTTGAGTGTTAAATTGTCGTTCCGAGCTTAAAAGTTGAATGAATAAGAAAATGTCAATTCCCATTTTTAAAAAGAAATTTGCAACTAAGTAAAATCAGAGCACAGTGAATATTATGCACACACGTAATGGAAAATCTACCACTAAAATACCTAGGCACTTGCTTTTAAAGACTTAATTATAGCAATCCATGGTAAAGCAGACGGGAAATCAGGCTTCTTGATTTCTAGAGATATTCTTATCCATGAAATCACATGTCATCTTTGCATCCTTATCCCTTATTTGGATAAGCAACACAAATAGAAGTCCATTACCATAGACGTAGCAGGTATTAGTTTCCTGCTTTTCAGGTGCCTGCCTGGCTCCTGTCTATTTTCTATTCACTGATCACTGCTGGGGTTTCCCCCATGAATATATACCCCTCTGGATCATTCCCATCCCTGTCTTGCTACTCAGTGACAGTTCCAATGCATTAACTCTTTAATAGCCTCTAAATAGCCAAGAAAGTAGTTGCAAGGCTAATTATGGCTGAAGGGCCCATCCAGGTAAGAGCATCTTAGACCTAAAACAGTGAAATGGGGACTTTACCGATGGTACCACAGCTACAGAGGCTTTTGGTCATGGATAAAGTAGTGATAGTGACGCGGTAAACAAATCTCCAGGGCACAACATGGTCATTACAAGAGCTACATACTTGGAAGAAGAATTTGGCAAGATTATCCAGTATAAAGGGTATCCATGCACCTTCACCAGTGCTAGCTTGCCCATTCATTCATTCATTCATTCATTCATTCATTTTAAACCACTTTATTGAGGTATAACTGACATACAAACAGCTCTGCATATTTATTGTGTACAACTTGAGGAGTGTGGGGATAAGTAAACATCTGTAAAATCATCACCACAATCTATGCCATAAACATATCTATCACTTCCAAAAGCTTTCTCTTTCCCTCTTTATTATTATTTTTATTTTTTGTGATAAAAACACTTAAGATCAACCCTCTTACCAAATGTTTAATATATATTAGTTATATTATTATTATAACCTATGGGCACTACAGTATACAGTAGATCTCTGGGACTTATTCATCTCTGGCTCACTTCTTTTTAACTTATATGTATTTTTAAAGTTTATTTACTTATTTATTTATTTTTTTGAGAGTGTGCGCATGCTTGTAAAAGTGAAGGAGCAGAGAAAGAGGAGGAGAAGGAAAGAATCCAAAGCAGGGTCCCCACTGTCAGCACAGAACTCATGCGGGGCTCCAACGCAGGAACCATGAGACTATGACCGGAGCCAGAATCAAGAGTTAAGTGGGATGCTCAACTCACTTAGCCACCCAGGTGCCCCTATTTTTTCAATTTTCTAATTTGAAAGGTGAAAATGATACTGTATTGTTTTAATTTGCATGTCTTTGATTAATTAGGAGTTTGAATAGCCTTTTGAATCTTTATTGCTCTTTGAAATTCCTTCATTGTGTGCCTACTATATTCTAGACACTATTTTAGGTGCTGGAGATACAATAGTTAACAAGACAAAATGTGGAGTTGACATTTCAGTGCAAGAGACAAACAATAAAAGCAGAAAAACAAGCCAATAATGTTTTTACCATTTCATGTAGTAAGAATGCTATAAAACACAAAGACAGAAACAATAAGTAGGGACAGAGTAAAGGGGTCCATTATTTTAATAGGGTAGTCAGAGAGAGGTTCTCTGAAGAGATGGTATTTGAGCAGAGAGAACAGCAGTATCCATGTGGATTCTTGAGTAAGAATCCAGACACAGACAAAAGCAAGTTCAAAGCTCCTGAAATGGGAACATGTTTGTTTGCTTGAGGAATAGCAATCAGGTTAGTGTGGCTGGAGTCTAATGAGCAACACAAAGTATGGTGGTAGCCAGTGGGGTTGGAGACAGGAAGCCAGATCATGCAGGGCTCACCTTGCAGGCCACTGAAAAGGGCATTGCATTTTATCCTATATACTTTGGAAAGTAATTGCATGGCTCTGAGTAGCAGAGTGATAGGATCTGTCTGGCTATGTAAAAAGGGTCTATAAGCAAGTGAGAAAGTAAAAATACTAGTTAAGAAACTAGTGGTGACTTGGTATTAGCAGTACAGAGAGAAAGGTGATTTCTTTCAGGATGTATTTTGAAGAGGATCTGCTGATGAACTTAATGTGTGATGTAAGAGAGACAAGTCAAAGGCGATTCTAAGTCTTGATCATCTGGATTGGCAATTTACCATATTGGAGAAACACAGAGGAGAAACAGATTTGTGGAGGTATAATCAAGAGTTTAGTTTGGAAAGTATTAAATTTGAAATACATATGAGACATCCCAGAGGAAATACGTAGTCAGTGGTATATGAATCTGGAGTTCAAAGTAAGAGGTCATCCTAAGATATAAATTAAGGACCCTTCCATCATAAATAGTCTGTAAAGCCATGAACCTGGCCTGAGATCCCCTGGGGAATGAGTACAGTGAAGAAAAGAAGTCTGGAGGTGTTCCAAAATTTACAAACAGAAGTGGTGGGTCCAACAGGTATAAGTGGTAGGTATAAGATAGAATGGCCACTGAGATAGGATCTTATGCTTCTTACTAAACTGCATAGATTATGTATACATTAATGATATTAGTTTGTCAGTTACACTACAAATATTTTCCCCATTTTCCATCTGCCTTTTGATTCAGTTTATTTTTGACACATCTACTTAAAAAGAATTGCAGAGTAAAATGTACCGTCATTCCCATTGTGATTTCCCCTATTAATTTTAAGATTAAAAAGTCTTCTAGTAATTAGAGGTCAGATAGACACTTGCATGTTTGCTTGAGTGTACTTTGATTCAGCTGGAAGTTGTTCTGGTGTATGCTAAGGTTATGAGAGTTGATACCTCTTCAGAAGATTTGTCAAGTTTCCCAACACCATTTATTAATTCTTCCCACTGGTCTGTGATACGCTCTTCACATACCACCTTGCATGCGGCTACATTTCAGTTTTAAGCTTCAGTTCAGAGCTGGTGAAAAACCTTTCCAATTATCACAATGATACTTTGTACAAGAATCTCAATGTGTTTACAAGACAATGCTAAAACAGAACCACCTTTTGAGAGGAAAAATGCAAGGACAGAAGGCTGAACAGAGGAAGGATAAAACATGAAGGGTAGGAGGAAGGAAAGGGTATATAGTCCATTTCTTTTTCTGAAAAAAGTAGACATTAAAAAACGTAAAAAGATAAAACATGTAAAAAGATAATACATATAACAAATATTTGTTGAGTAACTTCCTATGCCAGACCTTATCCCTAGAGCTCTCAAGTGGTAAGACAACGTGCCTACCCTCAGGGGGCTTAGATTTTAGTGGGGAAGTTGGAGGAATCAGGTGACACACAGAAATGAAGTTTACAGCTTCAGTAGGTAAGGAACACTATGAAGATAATATTGCGCAATGGGGTAAACGGCTAAGGAGGAGGAGAGAAAAAGATAACACGGTGGTCGGAGAGGCTGCTCTGAGGCCCTAAATCATGCAGAAGCAAGAAAAGAGGAGAGAAGGAAAGGTACAGAGCAAGTGCAAGCATGGGAGTTAAGACAATGGGAAAGTGAGAGGATAGAAGGTCACAGAGATAGAAAACGGGGCCAGCAAGACGACTGGATTATCAATAGTAAGAGGTAGCTTTTGGAGGGTGTAATATAAGCTTCTGTAAACTGAGAGTTCTTTGGCTGTTGTGTGGAGATGCTGGGGTATGGGAGAAAAGGGGACAGAGGAAGGGATTCTAGCTAGGAAGATCTTAAAGAAAGTACCTAAAATACCTGGTTCTTTTAAACAGACCAAAACTAAATACTTGACATGCCAGGGTAGAAATACAAGTGACTAGACTATAAGATTCCTGAGGGCAGAGGTTTTATCTGGTTTGTTCCCTGTGAATCTCCAACGCCTAGAATAATGCAAATCTGGCACGCAAAAAAAAAAAAAAATTGTTATATTAAATGAACAAAGGACTATGGCGAATAGCCTTTAATTAGTGAAACAAGAATCCGATGAAACAAACGACAGAAAAGAACTTCAGAGTAGAGCCTCCTGGGCTACAGAGCCAGTGGCACAGTGACACAGTGTATCAAAGTAGGAGACAGGTTTCAATCACGGAGGGATACTTTAAAAATAACATGGCACTAAAACAGGGTTCAAAACACAAGCTTAAATTTAGCTGTTCTCTCATAAACTTCTTCTCACTCCTTAGACTATGAGTGTCTATGTGGCAGGAATTAGGTCTTCTTTTAAACTCTCCCAGTAAGAGCAGAAGACATTATGTGTGTATTCCATAAATGTATATTTAGTTGCTGGAATCCTACTGAAGAAGAGCTAGCACGCAGGCAAAATGCTTACGGAAAAAAATTCGGACAACTTGGCAGCATTTATCATTACTAACATTTCAGTCTTCCAGAGTAAACTTTGAAATTACATTCTAATTTGAGAGGGTTCTAGTTTGACGAGTTAACCCTTGAGACATCTGAGTACAGTATTATGAAAGAACAAAACTGTTCATCAACCCTTTCTGCCAATGTTAATTTCTTTTAAAAGTAGAATTTTAATGTTTTTTTATTCCTACAGTGACCCTTAAAATTTCTATGTATGTAATCACAAATGCACACACAAGATGCATTTATAAGCATATTGTGTAGTTCTAAAGACAGTTGGGAAACCCAATTTTAATTTTGTTACTGAAATAATTTAAAAATATATTATAGAACTGCCTCTTTTCAATCAACAGCAAGAATCTGGAAAGAGATAAAGGCGCAATTTGTTCAGGTTTATTAGTGTTAGAAAAATGAAGTTGCCTAACTTCAAATTATAACACTCTTCTATTTTTCTTACCACTGATATCAAAGTATACATTTTCTCATGCCTTAAAGAAACTCAGATAATTTATTTAATAAAGATGTCATTAAGCGCTGATAGGCTACAATATCTAAATTTATTGTCAGCATTATGTGTAAAAATTCCTGAAGATCTCAGAGAATATCTCTGTGGCTTGTAACTTTCATCAGAGAAAGGGGACTTACCGGCTTTTATTCATAAGATCTGCTCCCCGTGCTTTGTAATAATCTAAATTTGGATGGAATTGGTAAGTCACTGGTCTTGGATTTCTCTATAGAAAAAAGAAATTTAAATGTATGAAGCTATTTAAATTATACATTAAGACATAAAAGAACAAAGACAATTATCTTTGAAGAAAGAATACATATAACAAAGTTCAATCATTAGTGTGCTTCGGTTTTGCTTTCATTGTTGAAATTTACCTTAACTCATCTTAGTCCTGATTAAACACTGAGATTATTTTATATATTTTATTTCTACCTGTCTCTAAGTTCACAAAAATTTATTCCTGTCATTAGATTCTTTTTAAGTATACTTAATGTACAGTATTATATTAGTTTCAGGTGGATAATATAATAATTCAACAATTTTATACATTTCTCAGTGCTCAAGATACGTATAGATTTGTTTCCGATGATTTTGATCACTTTTAATATGACTTTCCAAAACATAATCAGGTAAAATTACAACAAAACAGAAAAATTATAGGAGATGTAACACAAGTACAATCTAGGCCTAACGCCTGAGAGATACTAAGAAAGCTGCATTTTGGAGGAAAAGTAAAAAAATCGCTGTTAGTTTTCGATAACTAGAATGCTAAATACGCCCACTAGATGGCACACCAAGTCTTTCTTCTCCCAAAACGAATGTGTTATTCTCGAATTTAGCATTTCTCTTAAAGTTAGAAATTTCTATGCCATCTATTCTTATGTATGAGTTTAACAATTACCCAAGTAGTGGAAATATTAGCAGAGTACCATCAAAATAGAAGATCAAACTGACCAATGCACATTTTCATAACAACAGCAATACACTGGCCTTTCTGACATTGGATATCATTCATAAACATTGCAGAAATGTCCTGAAATCATTACGTCAGGTTTGTCAACTTAAATATGCTACCATCATTTAATGTGTCTATTATTTAATGGATCAAGTCCCTCACAGGCAAATAAAAATTAAATTCTGGTTTATAAGATGGTTAACATGTTAATATCATAATGAAAACGGATACCATTTCTAAAATGTTAAATTACATATTTTTCATTAAAAAGTTTGATAAAACTTATAAATAAATGTGTTCCAGTGTTTATCTAAACTTGTAATTCAAGTTAATGAGTAGGACTTTGAATGAGAACATGTCCCCTCCTTTGAGAGATCTACCTAGACACAGAAAGGCTTCATTTTATCTTAATAGAAAATTACCAATATACTTTGATATCAATCCTTGGAGCCATAATCCCAAGGCACTGATACACTTGCATGTAGGCGGGCGCGTATAATTGCTAAGGTTAAGTAGTTTGAAATTCATCAAGCTAACAAGCTGCATCTTAATGGCCATGATGGACCTTTTCTTTTTCTGCTGAAAAGAGAATATTTACACAGCTCGACCCTTTCATATCTCTTCCAAGTCAGCCCTAATCATCTGACAAAAATGACAATCCCTTGATTTAGCTCCAGCTCCTACTCCACTGGTTTGGTATTCAACACAGTTCTACGATAATCAAATCTGAATTGCCTTGATGAAGAGGACTGATGCTTCCATGACTACCATACTATTAAGTCTAGCAGTGCAACTTTTCTCTCTCTAGGAATTACACAGGTTTCCTTATGGTAGCTGATGACAACCTGGACCCAAGTATAATGGGAAATAAAATAGAGGTTAAAGCTACTGGCAGATTGCCAATGCATTCATGATTTATTTAAAAAATTACCTTTCGCAGGACTATCACTCATGACTAATTTTGCTCTTTAGATTCTCACTACCTGGAAATACATTTTGTTTTCGCTAATAAAAAGGCTTTTCTTCTCCGACTCCCAACAAACTAATAAAAGAGTATGTTACTTTTTGCTAGAAAACAATGAAATAAGGGATTGCACGGAGCAATTTCTTGAAACATCTTCATAAAGAAATGACAAGCAATTCAAGACACGAAGTGCTGATGTATCTAAGCACTTAAAGCCATTATTAGGAATAATGATCTAACTTGAACATATGAATGAGGCTCAAGTACTGCTTTCACAGAGGCCTATTTAAATTCCTAGGAGACTTACTAGTATCAAAGCGAGAGGCAGTTTAAAGTATCGCTGTACTGGGATGGAAAAAAAAAATCAAAAGATGATGTTGAAAAACAGCATTTGAAATGTAAGAAAATAAAATCAGAGGTTAGAGTTGAAAGTTTCCAATAGGGTTTTCTGAGAAGATGATGTTATGACTAAAACATAAATATGTCAACATATAGATGATCTGGATTACCACTGTCCAACAGAAATACAATGTGAGTCACAAATGCAAGCTTCATGTGTGATCTAAAATTTTCTAGCAACCGCATTAAAAAATAGAAACAAGTTTAATTAAATGTAATAGTTTATTTAATTCACTATATCCAAAATGTCAGGTAACATGTAATCAATATCAAAATCACCGAGATTTTTTACATTCTTCCTTTTGTACAGTCTTTAAAATCCACTATATATATTATACTAACAGCACATTTCAATTTGGACCAGCCACACTTCAAGTTCCCAAAACCCACGTGTGGCCTGTGGCTATTGTAATGGACAGCATAGAACTAAATGTTTGACATATATATAAAAAATTGTGCAGCTATAAAAATCAACATGTATAGACACGAACCATAAAAAGGGCACAAATGCTTTATACATTAAGATTCGGTCCTGACAGTTCTTCAATTTACCAATAATACTTCTCTTTTAATTAAGTTTGTTTTATCTCTTCTGAATAAGGTTTTAAAAAGTCAAAAAAATTTGGAATGATATCCTTTCAAACAGCTATGTACCAAAATGATAACCATGGTTTCCTTAGGGGCAGGGGATTAAATGAGCATAATTCTAACTTTACGTAACTGAAACACTTTAAAAGTAAAGAGATACTTGCTTTTCATATTTAAAAGGATTTTTTCCAAATAAAATTTTATAGAAATATAACAGTTCTGATTTTTAGTTTGTAAATATCTGGAATTTCCGCTAAAATATGTGCCAGTAGAATTGTACACACAGAAGCTCTGTATGTAACAAAGGCTGGACTCCATGACAGTCGTAATTTTTCATCATGCAGGACATGTGATGCCAACGGCTTTGATAGTACATCTTTGCACGGACTGCAACAATTACTAACTATTTTAAATACACTGTCATACAGCCAGGATTTTGACTATTATAACCCTTTAAAAACCAACGTGCATTATAAAAAAACACACTCCTGGTGAATTTTTCTTTGGACGAAAGATAGCAAAATGGTGATCATAACATAGATTGATTTGTGTACAGAGGAATAACAATTATGTTCTGTTACCTGGGAAGTCTTATTAAATTATACATGAAGATGCAGAAATCACAAATTCAGTTCACCCTGAGTTCACCGTGCCTTTCCCAGACCAGCCCAGGTAGACTGGAGACAGATCTTCCACAAGATTGCAGCTCGTTCACTCCTGAGAACCACTCACTGAATTCCTCTCTCTTAACAAGCTGTTGGAGCTCTTCTTAAAGCTTTCTCTTCAGCATTTTATTTTATTTCAATATAAGAAGAATGCTGAAAATCCCACCCCTTCTACAGACAGGCTGAGTTTGGGGAGGCATCTTAAAGCCTTCTGGACAGAATGACTTATAGAAGCAGAAACAAGTGTCTTAGAAGAAAGAATATGGGGAAAACCCAACCCAACCCAACCCATGCTGTACTTCTGAATTTCCAAAGTGCTCTTGTTAATTTGCCATGATTACAAAATCAATTAACAAATAGGACTTAAAGGACAGAAATCAATGTAAAGGCTGAAACTGATCAGAATCTATCTAACCTCTCCATTACATTCTACACTGAGGTCTGTATTACATGTTAGTAAGCTGTTCCTTAATGTAATTTCACGTAAAACAAACACTCTGTCCCTTACAGAGTATGACTTGGCGGTGGACTGTGCTCTACTCTGTAACATGCTCTACTTTTATGATGGACGTCACAGATCATTGTATTACCCTCCTCCCTCTACCACTCTTCCCCTCATGAACATTTCAGTATTTTAACTTGATGCTCACTTTGCGAGGTAGTATACAACTATTGAATGTTAACCCACACTAAGTACAACTAACTACAAGATGCTACATGACAGTTTTCCTTGTCCTGAGCCTGGTGAAATCAAACTCATCCAACAAAGGTCATTATGGATAGTACTTTCTAGATCAGCCCTCAACTAAACTCATCCTCCCTTGAAGATGACCCTCTCCCTTTGAACTGTTATATGGAGACCACAGAAGGAAAAGAGTGTAAAGTATTCCTCTTGGAACAAGGAACAGCACAATGCCTTTCATAGGACTGGCTATTTACAAACAGGTGTAGAACCAAAAGTAACAAAAGAAAAGTAATTGCAGTGACACTTGTGATTCCAGTTCTACTTGCTGAACGTACCACTAGGATTTAAAGTCAGCGGTTTAAAACAAAGGGACAAGGTAAACATAACATCACTCACCTGCTTTAGAGGCATAGGCTGCCTGGCAGGAGAAGCAAGGGATCAGGAGACAGTGAGGCCACTGCCCAGACCCGTACCCCACCCACTACTAGCCGAGACCCTGGGAGGAGTCAGTTACACTGTTCGCTGTAGTTTCCTCGCTGAAAACTTGCAGTGAGAACCACATAAGACAATGAACATGAAGTGCACAGCACAGTGCCAGGCACTCAATAAAAACAATGAAAGCTATGATCATCTTTGGGTAACACTGAGCACTGATAGAATTTGAGAGCAGATTTGACAGTTTTATAACTTAAAATCCATGATAACCATAGGTAGAGAAAGTATTGTTTCATACTTCTGAAAATCACATATAAATTTAGGTGGATTTTTATCAAACGCTGTATTTTTTAAAAGCAAAGACACACATTTAGGAAAATCTCTCATGCATACTGGATCTCCTATGGGGGGAAAGAGGCTATTTTACTTCTCAGAATAAGAGTACATACACTTATAAATGAAAAGAAAATTGTAAAACCATATTAATGCGCACTTGCTTGCCAGCTTCTAAGGTTATAATAATTAAAGTGATCTGCAATATGTCCAAATTATTATCACTTTTATAGCTTATTGATCACAATGTTTACATTAAATTCAACTCATAAAGTTCATGTAGCCCTTGTTTAATAGAAAAGATTGACTTATATTTACAATATAATGTATGTTTGGCATGAAAAAAAATATTTGACAAATGAAAAATTACTTCGCTTCAACTTCCCTATTATCTTGCTACCAAATCTTTTAATTTTTAGCATGCCAGATTAGAAAAGGGGAAAAAAATAAGAGCTCAGAAGGAGAAGCAGCACTGTAAAAATATGTCGAACCTTTCTCTTTGATGAAAAATGAGACTCTTATTTTAGTGAATATGTTATTGCTTCAATGCTGGGGGGAAAAGCAACCGTCATTAGAAAAACGAATTGCTCAGCTGTTTATAAGCAAAAAGCTCTGGGGGAGTTTCTTAGGACCCCAAAGGCAAGGCATTACAGGGTTATGCAAACGTATGCTGCAGGTGTTTTAGGGGAGACAGGTGGGCAAGCCCCAGCCATGGAAGAGGAGTTTAGTGCGCTGTTAAGTGAAACGCGATAACCTAAATGCATCCAAGTGCAGGATGCTGTGGCATTGGTGAGCTGGAGCCGAAGAGCACACACTCCCCCTAAAATTATCCTGTTAGCGCCAAGCAAACAGAGCTCTTCCCTTCTTGTAGTTTTATAGGAAACAAACACTGCCAATTACTTTTTTTTTTTTTAACTAAAGGTATTTGAAACCTGGAACAAAGAACAGCCTGAAATAGCAATAATTACCCAAAAAAAGATAAGGATGAAGTATTGTTGCCTTTATTTAAACAAATATTCCTAAGGAGACAGTTTGTTGTAATATCCCCTCTTTGGTTGACTAGGCAACATTAGATTTATCATAATTCTCCTAAAGCCTATGATATTTCTATATTAAAATGCTAATTTTGTCTTTTCTTTTGCCTGTAATTAAAGCTGGGGAAATTTGTGATCTGATATTCACTGATTGCTAGAGGGTCCACAAAGGTCTCACTATTTCTGTTTCTTATTGCCACATACTGCCCTCTTCATTAAAATTAGATACAGTAACGCAGTGGATCAAAAAGGCAGACATTATGATCCTAAATGATCACAAAATTCACATTTAAGGAAACATATATAAAAAAAAATAAAATGAGTGGAATTATCTAGATATTGCTGTCAAACCTAGACTTGTATTTTGTTTCCTTCCTTGTCATTTATCCAAGAGTTCATTTTCTCTTTATATTGTTACTGAGATAATACTGATTTTACTACACATATTTATGTATAAATAGTATACTGAACCATATCTTCTTTACCTAAACCACTTTTCCTTTTCTTTCTTTAAAGCAACCCGTATCATGAACTAAATGCCAAATACTTGGTATAAAATAAGCTCTCAAAACATCGTATTTGGAAAAAATAAAACCTAGTTTGATTTTTTTTTTTTGCAATATTACAAATCCAAAATGCATTCAAGTTAACATAGACTCTCATAAAAAAAAAAATCTTTGTAACAAGGTTACAAATTAGATTATTTCAATATTAGAATTAAAATGACCTCTGGTTTTATATATTAATAAAAACTCTGATGTTATTATGAAATATATATTATGAGTCCTAGGTATTACGAGTCTTAGTGCAATTGATAGAAATATTTAGGTAGTTCTAATCTATGCATCTACAGATTAAAACTTAAAAAAAGAGAAAAAATTAAAGGCCTTTTAAAAGTTAAAAGAAAGGAAGCAAAAAATCATTAATTGGGTAAAGACCCAGACAAAACCTCTGAACCCATGCCAGCCTCATTTTACATACTGAGTAAGCCCAATTCCCTAAAGTGACATCCCCATTTACACCCTGGCAAGCCGGGATCTCAGATGGCAGAGAAGCATTTTAAACCACCTGTGCGTTATGCGTGGCTGTAGCTTCACACAATAAATAGACACCAAAAGAGAAATAAAAATTTTTTCCTTTTTTAAAACATATTTACATTTTTGAATTTAGCATGCAGAAAGATGCCACATTAACATGCCCCCCAATACACACACACACACACACACACACACACACACACACACACGCATAGCAAAGTAGTTTAGGTCTACATGTTTTCTTTGCTACTAAAACTGGGCCTTAAAATATTACTTTTAGAAAACTGGCTATTTTTAGCAGTACTGAACTCTTTACCTTTTTCTTTCCTAAATGTAAGCAGAATGGGGGAGAGGTATTACTTCAATGGTTTAAAGAAAGATGGAAACCCATTTGTCTTTGCCCAAGAGTGGTTCCCAACCTTCAATGATATAAAGGAAAAAGGAACGAGGTAATCTTAAATAATGTTCCTAAATATTCCAATTTGCAACTTAGAAGCTAAGATCTCTGAGAGGAGAACCCGGGTTTGAGGAACGTTGCTTCCATCTTCTTTCCCGATCCTCCGCCCTTTCGTTACCCACTTGGAATTGCTGAGGCAGCCAGGGCTAGGATCCTCCCACACGCTGAGGCTGGGTCAAAGGGAGCCTCGTACAGCTACCCTTCTTTGCAATTTTGGGGGTAGTTTCAATGATAAAACATCTTGAAATTGAAAACATTCATTTATTAAATAAATCCACTCTGATGAAGGTCATTCATGGACACTGTATTTTTTGTGCTGCTTTCTGGTATAACAATGAATTATCGGTAATGAACTTTAAAATGTCTAAATGAGGTAAGCAATCAGACAACTGTAAGTAACACCCAGATTAGTTATATTTTCCTGAGTGAGATCCGATTTCTACTTAAGAAAGCATGTCAAGTGAGACCATAGAGACGGTTAAGAGTTCCTATAGATGAACTCTTGCCTTTGTTGATTATTTCACTCAAGATTTCAGGTATCATTATAAAAAAAGAACACCAGTATCAGATGTGAATTTCTCTTAAGAGTAGACCGTGTCATATTTTCTTTTTAATCAGTAACTCTGGATACAGGTCTTAAAAACACACTTCTTCAAATATCCAGTGACAATAACTAGCACATTAGTGGCACGCTGCTCACATGACAGTCTACATCAGGGGTCCTTATCTTTTTTTTGTGCCGTGGAATGTGCTGATTCCTGGTGAAGACTTTGGCCACCTTTTCAGAATAATGCTTTTAAATATATAAAGTACAATAAATGGGGTTATAAAGGAGACCAATTATGCTGAAATACAGTAATCAAAATATTGAACAAATTTATAGCATAGTGAAATGTACTTTTATATTAATGTATTAAATAAGATATGGTGGCTGGTCTAATCATTACTATAATTTAGAAGTAGTGATGAATGTAAATGGCATTTCAAGATCTCTTCATCAACCGTCATGTGATATAAAGTATCTGTGATTGCTATTAGTGAAAATGTTTCAGGTGCCATCTATACTACTGCAGTTTGTGGTCTTAGTCCCTCGCTGAAGGAAATACTAAAATTTAGTAAGGGCTTAGTGAAAATACAGTGGAAAAATAAACTTTACCCATCCAAGTTCTCAGGACCCCCTGAATTCCATCCACACACCACTTGGGGGCTTTTCTCAGAAACCTAAAAGGTGGCTTTGGATAACAGCTTTCCTCTTGGGGAGGCAGAGGCTTATGGATACCACTGAATTAGTTTATTAACTCTTTTCACTGTATAAACGTGTGCAGAGGTAATCGTCACATATAAAAGGACTGCTGTGGCACAGGCAGGGACCAGGTAAGGCAGCCTGGGAGCTAGGAAGAGATGTCCGGAGAGCTGCTGCTGGTGCCAGGCTTTAACCTCTCAGACACTGGACTCCTCTAACCACTGACACCAAAGTACTTCTCTGTTTTAAAAACTGATATAGCTGTGACACTGGATGAAGATCAGCCTGGAGAGAAACACTGTTTGGGAGGAGGGCTGTTCAGAAGTACAGGTTTCGCCCTGGGTAGCATCCAGTACCTTATCTGAATAAACAAGAGGTGAGGCGACGTGGGTGGGGGTGGGGGTGTGGAGGTCAGGGAAATGCCTGATTACAGTGGAGCAAGATGTCTACTTCTGGAGAGCCCACTCTTTCTGTGCTCGCCTCTCTGCCTTCTCTAACTTCCCTATTGGCGTGCAACTGATAGCTCCCAGATTTGTGGAGGGGTGCTCCAAGAGGGGAGCTGTCCACTCACCACTTTTTTTTTTAAAGAGGCAGTTGAACTTTCTTTTAGTCTACAACCAGAAATGCTCCAAACTTAAGGGCTCGTTTTTTTTCTGAAGAATCAAGTCAGTCAGTTGGGGTCCAAGATTCCCCCGGTTGGAACACTGAAGCAGTGAGAAGAAATAGAGGTGCCTACTTTGTTGTGACTCAGAAAGGAGAATGAGAAGGACTTAAGTAATCGCCCATCTAGATTAAGAGGAAGCTCTGAAGGCCATTCCTTCCCCGGTAGTTAATCTATGTAGAAGCACAGAACTCTTAATTCCTGGTAGACACCACATGCACAATACCCTTGAGAGAGATGACTGACTGGAAGAAAAGAAGGGGTGACTGCAAAAGAGCAGAGTATAATTCTCTTTATGTAAATATTTTTTCAAAGAAATAGTTTGCAGAAATTGACAAGCAGATCTTAAAATTCATACGGGAATCCAAGTTACTCAGAATGGCAAAAATTATCCTTAAAAAGATAAACTGAATATATGGACTCATAATTCCTGATTTTAAAGCTTACTACAAAGCTGTAGTAGTCAAGACAGTGTGGTACTAGCATTAAGTACAAACATAGATCAATGGAATAGAACTGAGAGTCCAGAAATAACCCCTCACATTTATGGTTAATTAATTTTTGAACAGGGGCAAGACAATTTCATGGGGGATAGAATAGTCTTTTCAAAAAGCACAATTGGGTATCCACATGCAAAAGAATGAATATGGATCCCTACCTCTCATCACACACAGCATTAACTCAAAGTAGATCATAGACCTAAATGTAAGCGCTAAAACTATCAAACTCATAAAAGAAAACACAGGAGTAAATCCACATGATCTTGGGTTAGGCAATGATTTCTTAGACATGGCACCAAAACTCTCATCATTTGTTGGACCTCATCAACATTACAAACATTTGTGCTTTAAAGGACACCATTAAGAAAGTGAAAAGATCCACAGATGAGAGAAAATACCTGCAGATCATACATCAGAACCTTGAATCCAGAATATATAAAGAACTCCTACAACTCAATAATAAAATGACAACATTAAAAATGGGCAAAGGATCCAAAGAGACATTTCTCTAAAGAACAGGTACAAATGGCCCATAAGCACATGCAAAGATGCTCAACGTAATTAGTCATCAGGGAAATGCAACTAAAATCCAAAATCAGATTCCACTTGATACTCATTAGAATCACTATGATAAAAAAAAAAAAAGAAAAAGAAATAACAAGTGTCAGCAAGGATGTGGAGATTTTGAGCCCTCATACATTTTTGGTGGGAATGTAAAAATGGTGTACCACTTTGCAAAGCAGTTTGGCAGTTTCGTAAAACGTTGAATGTAGAGTCACCATATGACCAAGCTGTTCCCCTGGTAGGTATGTATCCAGGAGACATGAAAATATGTCATCCACACAAACATCTGCCCAGGAAGTGTTCACAGCAGCATTACTCATAGTAACTACAAAGTGGAAACAACCCAAATGATGAATGAATAAACATGTGGTATATCCATGGTAGAATATTATTTGGCAGCAAAATATTGGTACAAGCTACAGCATGGATGGACCTCAAAAACATTATGCTAAATTAAAGAAGCCAGTCACCAAAAAGACACCTCCTGTATGATCCCATTTGCGCAAAATATCTAGAATAGGAAAATCCATAGGAACAGTAATTAGATTAGTGGGTGGATAGGATAGAATGAGGGGAGCTTCAGGTGAGGGGGAGAAAAGTGGAGAATGACAGCTAATGAGTACAAAAGTTCTTTTGGGGATGATGAAAAGGTTCTAAAATCAGATTATGGTGATGGTTGTACATCTCTGTAAATAATACTAAAAACCATCCAGCTGTATGCTTTAATGAGTGGACTTATTGTATGTAAATTGTATCTTAATCACACTGTTAAAAACAAGAAATATGATATGTGCTGGTGAGTGCATACATACACACACACACACTTTTCTGTTTCCTATGAGAAAGGAACTGATGCAGGCAGAGGAGGCTGGATAGGAACTTCGCTTTTTTACTTTGTATTTTTTCATACTTTTGTAATTTCCTTAACATGTGTCATAGTACTCCACTCCCATCCACCTATTAATGGGGGTTATCTCCACGACAGGTTTATGTACAGGGACTATTCTGATTTCCTCTTTATACTTCTCTGCACTAAACTAAAAATAAAACCTATCTCTTTAATGCTACTTAAAATACAAGAAAGTATTTTGTATCTTTCTTAGTTTAGGTTTTGTACTCATAACACACATATATCATTGGTTAAATAATATGCAGAACATTTTACAATTCTGGCTGAAGCTGTCATTCTTTTACCAAAAGTCTATCATATAGTGTTGTGCTTACTGTTTTTAGTGAGTCATTTTGACCTCTGGTAGGACTGGTTCTTTCCACACAGGCCTTTGAAGATCTGGGAATTCAGATAAGGCTGACTTTTAAAAGTCATCTGGAAGCCTTCAATGGCATCAACTATAGGATTTCTCTATAACACACATACACAAACACACAAACACACACACACACACACACCACTCACACACACACTCACATGTGTAATCTTACAGATCTGGCAAACTCCTTGTGAGCACACCCTCAATTTCAATCCTCTGTCCAATCTTTTTTTTTTTTTTTTAACATTTATTTATTGTTGAGAGACAGAGAGAGACAGGGGAGGGCCAGAGAGAGGGAGACAGAATCTGAAGCAGGCTCCAGGCTCTGAGCTGTCAGCACAAAGCCTGACATGGGGCTCAAACCCACGAACGGTGAGATCATGACCTGAGCCGAAGTCGGATGCTTAACCAACTGAGCCATCCAGGCTCCTCTCTGTCCAACCCTTTTTACGTTAATCTTTCCACTATCACCTCTCAGCACAAAAAGCCCTAAACCTCCATCTCTGGTATCAACATTTCAGACTGGGCTGAGCAAGTTCTATCAGTATGCCTCCTCTAGGACTCCTGTGACAAAACCATACTGCTGTGTGATCATGACTCTCCCTGTAGTTCAGGGATGTCCTATTTTTTGCCTTGAGTTTTCCAAGTCTCTAATCTGGTTTTCTAGTTATCCATACATATAATGTCACCAGAATCACCTTTCTAAAATTTAAACCAAAATTTTTTTTTCTTTACTACCTTCCTTGGTTCTGACTCAGGTCTCTAATGCAAATCAAATAAAATTCCCATTTCTTAACATGGCACTCAAGGACCTTCATAATCTGGGCCCTAAAATACTTCTCATATTACCTTCTATATATGCTACCTTCTACTCACAACTAACTATGGACATTCCCCACATCTCCAGACTTCAGGTAAGCTGTCCCCTCAGGTTAGACTTGTTTACTCACTTGTTCTCTGTTTCTGAAATCCTTCTCATTCTCAGTTCCAGTACTACCTCCTAATGAAGCCTTTTGTGAATTTCTACTGTACTCCAGTATCTCCATTATGACAGCATGCTAATTGTAAGTTACTTCTGCATCTATTTCATCTTGTTTTGCATTATGGTTAGTTGTGAGCATGTCTACCTTCCATGCAGAGTGTATGCTCACTGAGGGCGGAGCCCAGGTCCAGATCACCAATTGTCTAGTATCTGCCTCCAGCAAAGTGTCCCATTCCTGGTCTGCGCTGAATGACTGCCCCTGGATAGGTAAACCAGAGTTTACCAGAGTCTGGCCTTTAAAGAAATAGCTGCAGAAGTGATAGGATATTATATATAGAAAACCATAAAGACTCCACCAAAGGCTACTAGAACTGATAAATGTATTCGGTAAGGTTGCAGGATACAAAAACAACATACAAAAATCTGTTGCCTTTTTATACACTAATGATGAAGCAACAGAAAGAAAAATGAAGAAAATAATCCCATTTACAACTGCACCAAAAACGATAAAACACTTAGGAATAAACGTAGCCGAGGAGATGAAAGACCTGTACTCTGAAAACTATAAAACCTTGATGAAAGAAACTGAAGACGGTATAAACAAATGGAAAGACAGTCCATGCTCATGAATTGGGAGGCCACATATTAAAATGTCCACACTACCCAAAGCAATCTACGGGTTTAACGCGGTCCCCATCAAAATACCAACAGGAGTTTACACAGAGCTAGAACAAATAATCTTAAAATTTGCCTGGAACCACAACAGACCCTGAATAGCCAAAGCAATCTTGAAAAAGAACAAAACTGGAGCTATCACAACCCTAGATTTCAAGATCTACTGCAAAGCTATACTAATCAAAACAGTATGGTACTGGCACAAAAATAGACACACAGATCAACAGAATAGGAATAGAGAGCCCAGAAATAAATCCCTGAAGGAGTTTAGATTAGAGGAGGAGAAAATCAGATAGGTACATACATCAATGTAGGCCTGAATCTGTGCTGAATGTTTAGAAAAGGAGGATGAGGCACCTGGGTGGCTCAGTGGGTTAAGTATATGACTTCGGCCAGGTCATGATCTCACAAGTCTGTGGGTTCGAGCCCCGAGTCGGGCTCTGCACTGACAGCTAGCTCAGAACCTGGAGCCGGCTTCAGATTCTGTGTCTCCCTCTCTCTCTGCCTCTCCCGGGCTCACTCTGTCTCTCTCTCTCAAAATAAAGACATTAAAAAATGTTTAAAAAATAAGAAAAGGAGGCATATGGTGCCATGAAAGTGCACAATAGGGAGATATGATTTCTTCAGGGAGATCAGGGGAGGACTGTGAGCAAAGAATGAACTTAACTGATTTTGTCTTTCTTAGAGCTCTCATCAGCTATTAAAATGTTACTTTTCCTAGACTGTACTATTTAATGACTAATGATTTCTAGAACCTTCATACTTTATCTGTATATAGGTTACACAGAAAGCAATAGACAATTTAAAAAAATCAACAAATAATATGCTATCCCATTAAATTATTTGGGAAAATTTTCTACATAAATGACACCGTTGAAAATTAAGATGTTTAGGAATAACCTTGTGAGGCCCCACTTAAACACTAAATTTAAAGAAAACCCCCACAGCTTAAATATGCCATAAATAGACTCAAGTCTACTTAGTCTTGCTTCTTTCTCTTGGAGAAAGTACACACAGCATGAAGTATCCTTTACTGGGTGCCAGATCCTACTGGGCCCTTTACAAACACTATCCCATAATCAGAGAATTTTCACAACAAATGTATCACCATTTTACAGGTAAGAAAACAGGTTCAGAAGGGTACGGAGTGATCTCCCTCAAAGTCATGGAGATAGTAACTGAGGAACTGAGTCCATTTCTATCTTCAAATCTCTCCTGGCTACATATACCAGGAGAGTGGCTGTTGCCATTTATGTAAGGGTTCGTGAAAGTCTGAAGAACATTCTTAATTCTCAGACTTCTTTTTGGGCTAAATAATGTCAGATTCAAGTACACAGGTTTGATCATTTTTTCCCCTAGCTTTATTTTTTCTTCTAAATAATCAGCTTATATATCTCCAAATAATATTTCATAATGTTTCACATCTCAAAATGTAGAATGAAAAATTGGACTTGTTACTTTAGTAAGGATCTAGTTGAAAGATGCCACATTATCTATGCATTTGAAAAGAATTATCCCTTTGTTATCAATAGCACGGTGTTACTGATTTATTTTCATCTCTAGGTTCCATACTATCTCTGCTTCTCCCTTTTTATTTCTTAATCATCTAGTCTTTTTGCTTGTCTTTTACATTTTTCATGGCACTGTTTCAATATGAAAGGACACTTTTATTTCCCCTTCAATGTACACTCTAAAAACAGCAACAATTTTCAACAGTATTAATCAGTTTTAATTTTGGTTGATCTCTTTACAGCATTTGTCACTATTTCTTGGGATTATTTATCCTTAGGCCACTGTAATTCTGTCTTCTCATGGCTTTCCCACATCTCCATATGCTTCTTCCCCTTGCCACTATTATGATATCTTACGTTTCCCTTCCCAGGTCCCCAGCATATCATTCCTTGAGACCACCTACATCTCTCAACTACAATTAATGTCCATATTTCAAGACTTCTAAATCTCTATCGCTGGTTCCAAGCTTTCCTTTAAACACTAGACACATATTCCCAATTGCCTTCTGGACATCCCCACCTGGATATCCCACAATCTACTCAAAATCAACTTATTAGCTAACCTTCTTATATCTAGCTACCCTTGCAAACTTGCTAATTCATACATTTTCCCACCAACTCAATCAATAGGTGGATATCTGGGAAATAACAACGAATTGCTCATCACCCATAGCTAATTATTCACTAATCCTTGTTGATACTCTTTTAAATATTCTTTCAAGTTACCGTCTACATTTCCTTTTTTCAAGAAGCTCATAGTTAAATCTTATTTTAAATAAAAAAGGGAAAGAAGGAGAGAAAACAGGAGAAGGAAACAGGATCCTTTACTATCTATATTCCATTGTTTGCTTTTTTCCAAAAGGAATGGTTGGCAGAAAATGACAATAATTTTAATAAGAATATTCTCACACACACACACACACTAAATCCTTCAATGAAATTCTTTAGGGCATCAAATTGTATTACCTCTGCCATAAGGAAACCTCTTCTCCCTTGTTTAATCAGAGGTCAGTTTCTTTTGAATGAGTAAGTCCTAAATATATCTTGAAATTTAGTTTTTGTTCAGTGTTGTTTCCTATGTAGTTGATTAGTTTCTAGAACTCAAATGGAGGAAAGTTCAAATGAGAAAGCTTACACAAGATTTTATCAATTAAGTAAATTAAGTAGTTGATCTCAAATTGATAGCTGATATTCTTGCCAGTGGGTCCTCTCCTAAGTGGAATATTCAATAGAAACATTCCATTATAACTTTTCTGAGAAAATCTGGTGGGATTTCATCATATACTAGCTGAAAAGATGAGGCTAAAGGGTTTATCTCTTTCCTGGCTTTATGAAAACAACTCCAACCATTCCTGTCATTCTGCCTTGTTCAAATTTTCCTATTTGATGCTATTCCTCCAAGACAGCTCAAGCCATGCAAGCACCATACGACGTTTACTTTAAGTGAAATAATTTGAAATACTCTGATTTTATTGTTGTTACAGAAAGAAAGAGAGAAGTGATGAATAAGGCACTTGTACTGCAACACGAACTTCAAGAAAAGGCCAGAAAGAATAAAATCACTAACAACCCCAACTTATAACGTGATGATGGTCAGACGCAGGGCTGACACTTTTGCGAAACATCTTATGGCTCTCAACTTCATCAATTCGTATCTCTTCAACACATTTTCAGTAAACACTAAGAGGATCAACTTGAAGGGGCTGTCAAAAAGCAAATAATGACAATGTGAAGAGAAAAACCTAGAGCCTAACTCTTGATTTACTGAAGCAACCACACAGGAAAAAGATGTTAGTGTCAGTATCCCTGAAATGGTAGGTGAGGCGACAATTATTTCCAATTTTCCTTCTCAGAAATCAAGTTTATTAATGATTGGAAGTAATTCTGAGGTGCACCCAAGAACCATGAGAAAGTCAAACTGTAAAATTAATACAAAGTACCTCTGAACAGAGAGGTATGCAGCAAAGCCTTCCTCAAAGAGACTAGGTGGGTTTCAGGCTAACAAGATCTGACTATATCCCTTACATGTTTAATATAATATCAAAAGCAAAAAGATGTAAGTCAAAAAGGGCCTGCCAAGGAAGCAGAGAAAAGTAGTCAAAGAGGCACATATGGGCAGAGCCAGTGGGAGAGGGAGGCTGTTAGTGGCTAATGGGCCTATGCTTTCCAGGACCACAGGAAGAGTCTCCTTACTGCGGAGTAGGTATGCTAGGCTCTCACTGCCTGGTTTCACTAAATTTGTCTGCCCATCTGCATCCATCTGACACCAGGCCCTCCAGGGAGCTCTGTGATTCTGACTGAGTTTGCCATGTAGGTCTATAGTATGTTGGCCATATATAGGTCAATCAACTTGTCTCCGCCCCCCGGCCCCCCCATAAGTGATCAGATAATGACATAGCATCCCTGTGAGTCTGCCACCAGGAAGTGAATGGGGTGGTCCATGGGGCATGAGGATGTCACTCTTACATATGTCCTATGATAGAGAAAGGACCATGTTGGCTCCACAAAGTAGCCTTTTGAGCTCAGATTTGGGAGTCTGTCTCTGAGAGATGGCCTGGTTTTTCTGAAAGTGCTGACAAAATCAGATTTCTCAGACTGTGAGATTTAAGGTCACAAGCTTCCCATGGTGATTTTCGCTTTTCACTTAGAGAGGGCCCTTTCAAAGAGCAGAAGAGGTAAAGCAACCAGAAGCACTTCTAGTTTAGAGAGAGCCACTGGAGGCTAACCTGCTTCCTCCTCTTCCTGGGCACGTGGCTCAATTACATTTTCTTAAGTCGTATGTGGTTAGAGATAGCCAAAGGACTGCGTTCCAACCAAGGGAATATGAGTAAAAGTGGTGTATGCCACCTGGAGTCCCAAGGACTATCTTTTCTGCTAGTTTTCTCATCCTGTTGGAGATGTCAATGTCCTGGGCAACCCTGGAAGTTTGAAGGTGAAAACGGCAAAGGCTAGCAGAAGTCCAAAAAAACCTGTGTGACGAAGAGACACTCCCACTCCTGCCTTACAACGGATTGTCACTTGTGTGAAACTAAGAACATCTACTATGATAAGCCACAGAAACATAAGGGTTCACTTGTTACAGCAGCTGGTCAACCCTAATACACTATAACAATGAAACTGAATGAGCATTGTAGTATGCACACATTCTATTTTCAAGAAGAAAATTGCCCAAGGTCACTTCCTTTTTTCAGCTACTTATTTATTCATATTCATATACTCTTATATTTGCTTTCTCTCTCCCTTCTTCAGCATTTCACACAGTCACTCTTAACCCTTTGAACTGGCTCTCTCAACTGGTTTGCTTTTATTTTTTATCTTATTGTCTTCCATCAAAATGGTAGCCATTATAGCCACATGGTTAAGGAAATAAGTCAAAGATGATTTTCATTACAGAAATGCAAATCATATAATTTTTATATATTTCCCCCATCACTTTCACTGGGTATTTCACTTCAGGAACCTGGAGGCTACACTTGGCAAACTAATTAATAACAGTCCAAATTTCAAATTCAGTATTCAGACCATGGATAAATGTGAAATCAAAAGTAAAAAACTATCCTTGAAAGATAATCAAGTTGAAGTGCATTGTTCTCTGTTTACTACACAAGATCAAACAGCTCATCTTAACTTTCCCAGGGACCACCGAGGAAGTGGGGGAAATTGTGAGTGTGGAAGTAGTGAGCAAGTTCTGTCCCATGAGTCTGCAAGGATACCAAGACCAAGGAGTAAGCTGTCGGATGACTCTAGATTGGGAGTGGGAGCCTGGAGACTGGTCTTGGCTATGCCACTGAATTTTGGATGACACTGGGTATTTCGTCTCACCCTCATCAAAGGCTCGGGAGGAAATGAAGGTATAATTATATGATCTCTAGAGTCTCCTCTACCTCTAAAGAAATCGCAAAATGCATCATATCCCTACAGCAATATTGTAAAGGCCTTTGTAGTCATTAGCACCATTTACAAAAAGTACATAATGAGTCTAAGAGATAAGAGCACAGCAGGAGGACTGGGCTGGAATGGGTATACTTCTCAGTGAAAAGTCAATGGTCTAGAAGGTATTAAGTCACCAGTTTAATTAGAGGAATTCAGGAGAACGCACTCATTTATATGAATAAAGGTAAGACCTATCTTCCCACGTTGCCCCTGCTAATGGGTGTGTCTCTGCAGACTATAAAATTGTGTGTGTGCTGGGAGCCAGACTTAGGGCTCTCATTCTGGCAAAGCACTCTAGTCAACCAATGAGCCACCCAGGCTCAATCGGTTGAGTGTCTGATCTTGATTTTGGCTCAGGTGATGATCTTGTGGTTCATGAGTTCAAGTCCCATGTCGGGCTCTGTGCTGGCAGCATGGAGCCTGCTTGGGATTCTCTGTCTCCTTCTCTCTCTCTCCCTCTCTCTCTCTCTCTCTCTCTCTCTCTCTCAAAAATAAAGAAATATTGGGGGAAAAAAAAAGAATCAGCTGGGTCAGTTTTCAGGAACTACTGGTCTACACCAGAATCCTTCCACTTTGATTAGTCCTTTACTAGTTACAATGGGTGTGTGTGTGTGCTTGTAATCTCAATATGTGCATATTTACTTATTTATTAGCCATCTGTAAGTACCACTTGTATTAATCTCTTACGCACATTTGAAAATATATGTATGCACAAGAGAATTTTTAAATGAGATAGAGATGAAATACATTATGTTTAATTTTCATAATAGTTTACTTATAATGGTAATTTTTGCTCTTCCTAAAAATATATGGTTAGCATATATTGATGGGATTGAACATGCTTCTTTTTGAAAATCTTGGTTAAATGCTTTGTGACAGTTCTGGTCAGTGACCTTCCAGAAAAAAAAACTACCTTACAAAGAGACATAGGTCTGAATGGAAGAAAGGTACTATTGGCTTCCCTCGCTGAAGTATGGGATTCATTGCGCAATTCATCAGTTATGTCAAGATTTTTGTTAAAATAAATTTCTATCTTCCTCAATATTAATCAGTTTGTACTAGGCATCTCCAGAGAAACAGAACCAATAGGATAGATACAGGTGGGTCAGAGATTTGTTATGTGAATTGGCTCATATGTTTGTGGAGGCTGAGATATGCTGAAGTCTGCCATGGGCGGCTGGAGAACCAAGAAGCCAGTGGTAAATAATTCAGAAGTCCAAGTTCCAAGGTCTGAGAACTGGGGCGTGATGGGTGAGGGTGGAAAGAGGAAAGTGTAGGTAGATGAGTTGGGGGGAGGTCGGGGGAAGACTGGGTGACATGTCGGTAAGTTCTGGAATCTCAACACCCAAGAACCAGGAGCTCAGCTGTCCCAGGGCAGGAGAAGACAGATGTCCCTGCCCAGGAGTCTGCCCCTTCCTCCACCTGTTAGCTCTGGTTGGGCTCTCAAGGGACTGGTGATGCCTGTCTACATTGGTGACAGAAAAATCTTCTTTAGTCAGTCTACTGATTCAAATGCTAACCTCTTCCAGAAATACCATCACAGACACACTCAGAAATAATGTTTTACAGCTATTGGGGTGTTCCTCAGCCCAGTCAAGATGACATAAAATTAACCATCATACAGCTCTTAAAATTTAATTGGAGGATTTTAAAAAAGATTCAAACCTGACTTCATCTCTTCATTTGAGGTATTAGTAACCAAGTTAGAAAATTCTGCTCCCACAACTTTTTACTGTACCTTGAGAGTTTTAAATAAGTGATATGCTTAAACTGTCTTGGCAAGAATACCACAAATGGATGAAACATTTCCAAATACTCAAATTTAAAATGTTCTAGCATGAATTTCTTTGAAAAAGCTCCCATTTTCTCTCATTATTAAAACGTCACCATTACCTTGAATCTTAATATGAAGAGACAAATTATATTTACTTTATCAAAAATATTGGGGCACCTGGGTGGCTCAGTCGGTTAAGCCTCCGACTTCGGCCCAGGTCACGATCTCACATTCGTGGGTTCAAGCCCCACATCGGGCTCTGTGCTGACAGCTCAGAGCCTGGAGCCTGCTTCCGATTCTGTGTCTCCCTCTCTCTCTGCTCCTGCCCGCTCATGCTATGTCTCTGTTTCAAAAATAAATAAAACATTTAAAAAATTTTAAAAAAATATTTGCATGGTAACGTATTATGGACAGTTACTTGTCACAACAGAGGTAAGCAAATTTAAGGTAGGCTTATTTTTTTTCAAAAAGAAATTACATTTGGCCACTCTTTTAACTGCATTAGTAGAGGATATCTAGTGAACCCACAGCAGATGCCCATGGCCCCTGACATCTCTTTGGTATTGTACATATGTCATTATTGAATATAACACCGCCCATAAATCCCCCTTAATTGGGCATATGGAAATGGCAATGAGGTACAAGGTGGTGGAAGCAAAGAGAGAGAAGAGTAGGCCATTGTCAATGCCTTTGTGTGGAAAAGTCCCTGCTTCCTTCAGGAGACCTCAGAGGTGATACATGACTGGGAGGCACTTAGGCCTTTGAAGTCAAGAATATTAATTTGTACGTTAAACAGTAAAATTCACTTTTTCTTAATTTAAAACATTTTAATGTATTTTTTAAATATTTATTTAGAAAGAGAGGGAATGCAAGCAAGGGAGGGGCAGACAGAGAGGGAGAGAATCCTAAGCAGGTTCTCCACTGTCAGCACAGAGCCCGACATGGGGCTTGAACCCATGACTCCAAGATCAAAATCTGAGCTGAAATTAAGAGTCAGATGCTTAACCGACTGAGCCCCCCAAGTGCCCCTCCATCGCCTTTTTCTTTTGCAGAAAGAGGAATATAAATAAAGTTTCATTCGTTTCCTCCTACACTCCATGGGGTTCTCTTTGGGTAGCCACTGCATACGCACATATTGCACTTTGGAGACCACCAGTTTAGAGCCAGTCTTCTGTGCTTAAATGTTTGGCTTTCAGTTTGTGTCATTACTTTTTTCTCAATCTGGTGTCTGTTTCTTACGGTGCTGTCCACAGCTGACCTGTTTCGCAGTTACAAATGCAGAGTTCTGGATCCTACTGCAGAGCCATCTACAGCAGAATGTCTGGGAATCTGCATTTGTAACGAGGTCCGCCACGTTCCTCTTTGGCCCATCATACTTTAACACCCACTGCATTAGACTGCAAGCTTTGGACTGAGGGGACCAGGTCTCCCTAATTCATTCTAGCCCCAGGACCGGAAACAGGAGGCAATAAGCACTTGCTAAACTGAACTCTACTCAGGAGCGTAATTTCTTCTCTGGTAGAGTGCTCAAGGATTTGGTTGGAGGTAATTAGTCACCAGATGTTCATTCACTCTTTCATCCCTTCATTCATCATTCATCCACCTTTTCTTGTAGGTATTTGGGTAACAGAATATAAAACAGACGAAACACACTTCTGTCATGGAGTTGATAGATTAGCAGGGGAGACAGAAGATCAAAAATAACATAACAGTTAAATAATCAACTATGACAGAAGGTGATAATTGCTATGGAAAAGAAAAGGAGGGCAGGGCAAGGGGAACAGGAGTGCTGGTGTAGCGGGAGGTGGGGATGGGACAGTCCTAGGCCGATCAGGGTAAATCCCACTGAGAGCACTGGACCTTAGCAAAGACTTAAGGAGGTGAGAGAATCAACCAAGTGCATATTCCTTTCACTTGCCACAAAGCCTGTTCATCCTTTACATGATTCAACCAAGAGTCCTGAGGCATTTTAGATGCTATTGGTACCCAGCAGGAGCTCAGCGAATTTTGGCTAAATGAATACAAATACATATTGGAGGAAAGAAACGTGAAGAAATCAAACTATGAAATTCCTCTTTGAAACCGGGAAAAACAACCAAGTAAATAAAGAGCTACTCCCAATCATGTGAAGATCTCTGGAAAACACCATTAACAGTAGATGAGGACTTACTCACATATCAAATGCTACAGTGAGACCCCCACACACAGCCCAACTGGCCTCCCATGGAGGAGCCTGGAGGAGCTGCAGGCCAGCGGAGCATGCGCAGTGGCGGCCCCTGGCTCACCTGAGGGGCACCGCCGCTTCCGTGCACCCACAAACCTGCCTTCCATTTCCCACTCTGGTCATCACACAAATGATGACACATACTTAAAAATCCTCTGTGAAAAAAACCTTCTGTGATTTTGTTTTGTTTTTGGAACAGATATAACTTCTTTTCTATTTAAATAAAACAAAGTTAATTGATTATGGTTTTGCAGTTTACTACTTGAATGTATTGACTTTTATTCCTATAAAATCAGTATATTTAATAATGTTTTTAAAATTACATGTATTTATTTTTGAGAAAAAGAACGAGTAGGAGAGGGACAGAGAAAGAAAGGAAGACACAGAATCTGAAGCAGGCTCCAGGCTCTGAGCTGTCAGCACAGAGTCCAAAATAGGGCTCAAACTCACAAGCCATGAGATCATGACGTGAGCCAAAGTCGATATTCAACCGACTGAGACACCCAGGAGCACCAATACATTTTATAATTTTAATTAGCAATAATATATTTGCTGAGTTAATATACTTAAGGGGCAAATAAAATATTTACTGTTAACTACTTTTATTAAAGAGAATTCTTCTTTTCTTATTTTGTCAGTTTTAAGTTTATACTCTTTTTGTCAGACTCTCTGATCCAGAACTTTGAATTGTATTGTAGCAATAAGACAATTTAGATACAACTCAAAGTAGTGTCTTTTCTTTGTGAATAAGCTACTTCATATACAATAAGGAGACTAAATGATTAGATTCTGACAACACTTAGAGCTGCAAATGACTTTTAGAGATTATAGGCTAATTAAAGCCTCACCGGTCACCTATCCCTTTTTAAAAAACAATTAATGAACCTGAATCTAGAGCAGCAAAATGTTAAAAACGATTTCTCACGGGGTTAAACGGCAGGTCTGCAGTGAGGCAGGGCAGACACTTCGCTCCCTGGCCTCAGGGATACTGCACAGACACATCGCTGCCGCGCTCCGATGCCCCGATGCTCTTACACCTGGGGCCTCACAGTGCCTTTCTAAACATACACGTACAGGATTAATAGTTGATAAAGCTTGAGTAATCTATTTAAAATAAATACCACCCTCCCCTAAGAAGCCCAGATTTGCCTTACTTGTAAGATATCAAAGAAAAATCAGGGGGATGGTTTGTAGGTTTTCTTTATTGTTAATCAGAACAGAATTAACCATGGATTCTATTCTCTTAACTTCAGTTATTTGAGGAAAAGTAAATCACCACAACTGGTTGTTTCGGAGAAGAAACGTTTTCCTCTAAAACACGCCGAGCGATCTTTGCCACAAGGCTTCACAGCTCTCCTCAGGCACCCAAAATGAAAATCACTCAGCTTCCCAAGAATGACTTTAAAGATTGAAACAAAGACTTGACTATTTTGAGCAAATATTATTACAAAGTGATTATTTATAGCCAAGAAATCCAATTAAAATCATTGGGATATAATCCTTTTCACACCAACTTTTCACTTAAATACATAACACTTATTTATGCTAAATAGTAACATACAAGTTGGAATACTATGTAAATTAATGCCAAATAAAAGACCCATTTGATGGACTTTTAGAGATGTGTCTGCTGATATAGTATCAAGAGAGGACAATGTCATGCGTTACATCCCTGGGTCACCGAGTGACTGGATGCAGAATTGCCAGGCCCAACCTGGGAACTTCCTTCAGTAACTCTTAGGAGCTTTGCTTATGCTGTTTTCTTAAGATGGAGTAACATCTCCCAAGAAAATTCTTTAAGGCCCAGTTCAAACCCTCTTCTAAATGGAAGTCTTTCTGACTCTGCAAGTCCAAAGTAGCTGTTTTTCCTGCAATACTCTCACTCATGTTACCTTTCATAACCGTTAGTTGTTTACATCTATAAGGGAACATGTCCTAACCCTATGGACCAATTCTCATTCTCTGCCCACAGTAATTAAAAAATGTATCTGTTGAATTGCATCTTGCTAAAATAGATCCAGAAGGGTCTAGTCAGATTACGTGGTCTAGCCTCTTCACTCTACAGTTCAAGAAAAGGAGTCGCCCACTAAATACAGCAGGCTGTGATGCAAGTGGAACGTGGGTTCTCTGCTTCCCTCATGTGGCTGCCACCGCATTAGTGCTGCTAGAAATCTAATCCCTGACCTAGTAGATAGAGTTCTCGTTTTGCTAGGTGAAAAGGACTGGTCGGATACCCTTGTCGCTTTACAGTGGCGCATAATACTGACATAATAAAAGCAACACTGGCTGAGACTGGTATTTATGGAAGGAAGCCAAGACAGTTTTTTAAAAGATAAAAATAATATATGTACAGGGTCCTGGCCAGTCTTCCCAAATCAAGCAAGATCTACTGGTCAGATCCATGTGACAGTCTAGAGGTCTAAATAAGTGAATGTGCTTTACCAAGTGAGGAACTCATTCATCGAGAGTTCTTAGAACTTCTGGCTCAGAGTAAGAGCAGTTTATACTGAGAGGATCTCTCAAATATCAGGAACAATCACCACAAATCCAGCTATCTTTATGGAGTTGCAAAGTGTGACTTTAAAAGTGATTTTACTACATATCAGTATGTAAATTGCACAGGAAGAACAAAGTAATAAAGGTCTTCCTTCCCTGGCTCATTTATCGTCTCAGGCACGTTCCTCCCACTCCTGGCTCTAGTCTTACTGGTCTCCTTATAGTTCCATACATAGTCTTAGCTCTTTTTTCACTTTGGAGTGTGTGTTTGCCGTCCCCATCTGGAGGGGACATATCTTCCCTGTGTTCTATGTATGGCTGATTCCTTCTCCTCCATTAGTTCTCACCTGAAATGGTATCTCCTCAGAGAGGGCCTTTTGACCAACCCACATAAATTAGGTCTTCACTCAGTCCAGATTCTTCTTCCTCTTTTATTCAAATGACACCCTATTTGTATCCTTTATAATACATGACAAGTTGAGTACTTTCTTATTCTCTGGTGTATTATGATAAAGGCCACATCTTTTATCTATATCTAAATATCTATATGTATCTTTATTGACCAGGAGCTAAACAATGCCTGTGGAATTCTAGATAGTACACAATAAAGACTGATTTGTTGAATCAATGAATTCAAAATATTTTTATAAAACAAATTCAAAATTATTAAGGGCCCCTAGGCAACCCTTAACAAGTTTTGAGAAACACAATCCTACATTATGAATGTCTGAACACAATAAATAACAAACCTCAAATACTGGTTTAATAAAGATTTCCAGATTACTCCTTTATATTTTTGATAGCCACCAGCTTGCTTCAGAAGTAAAATTTAAGATTTTTTCAATGCTAGTCTATGTTGAAAAAGTATATTTCTGATTAAATGTGAAAATATACCTGATTAATCACTAATTCCTAAATATCAATGAAAACAAACACCCTACTGGTTGTAATATAATGATAAAAAAAAAGAATAACACAGCTCAGATACAAAGGAAAAAAAACACCTGGGGTGGGGGACATTAACAGAGGAAACACAAAAACAAATGATTCTCAAAGAATGGCAGTTTTCAGGGAAAAGCTCCAACTTTTCAGGGGGGAAAAAGATAAAGAAAGCAGTAATGGCATTCTTTCTACAACAGAAAATCAGATTAAAAACTAATACTGGAAAATCTGAGCAGAGCCTCTGATGGGAACATCATGAAAAGTAAATAAATAGATAATGTGCGTTCTCTTCAAAGAGTCAGTATATGTGGTTTTTAGGTTCTTTTTGGCTCAGAGGAAAAAAAAATACAATGCCATTACTGTAATGCACATTTTCCAACATCGTCACTTGACTGGTAGTGAGGCCTAGATCCATTCACCATTTTTCGATTCTGACAGATGACATTTTACCAAAGTCATTTGATATTTTTAAAAAGTTACATCTTCTGTGGGGATTTTTGGAATTAAAAAAGTAAACATCTATTATGTGCATCAAATCTGAAATCTGAATAGACTTTTTGTAATTTGAAAGAGCAAAATTTAATATAACTCCAAATAAAAGCCAAAACAGAATTGGCCAAGCATAAAAACATTGTACACTATATTTTTATAGTATGTTTCTGTGTACAAAAGAATGACTATGAAATTAAATTGTCTTATTTCTAGCAATTTTCTTTCATAAACAACAACAGTCACTGCTAAAAGGGTTGCTTGCAAACTTACCAGAAATATTTTTGGGAGAATATTCTAGTCTTCAAAACAAACAGTAGCTGTCAAATTCTTACTGCATAATCTAAAATGTTAATCCATGTACTGTATTTCATTTGTAATAAGTCTTTGTGATAAGGTTAACACTTCGGCACACAACACAAATAAGAGAGTACCGAAAAATGAAAATTACTTTGCTTATGTTTCTGTATTAGAATTTTATTTGCTAAAGGGTAAAAACAGATTTGCAAAATTCACAGTTAACTTAAAACAATAGTTTTAAACCTTTTATTCCTAGCCCTTACTGCCTTCAGGAAGGAGAGAGCATCTGGTTACGTAAGGAACACAATATGTTCACATCTTCTATGACTTTTGTTTCTAATTGGGTTTTTAATTTTTTTTTTTTTTTGAATTTGAACAACTAGTTAGAACAATGTTTTTTAATCACTTCATATTTTTCAGACTGCCCTCCTTCTATCCCTCTACTGCACTTAGTGGATTGTTTTTGGAAATCTGCTCAGTGGTTCTAATATGATAAAGACAAGAAAATGGGAACGAGGATCATGGTCTGAAGAGCGAAGCGCAGGAACTGTATTTATGGTGAACAGCGTATAGGAGGCTATAAACAGCCATTTGACATCCAGCCTCTATCTTGTATACATTGAAGAAAATTTCAAATAGTGCTACGTCTACTTATTTACCTGGCAGTTTCATTTACTACAGATGCAAATTACATGTCTATTATAAATTAAATAGTGTTTATGACAAGTGCTGGTAAATAGGATTCTACAATTTTTAAAACTATAGCTCCTGTGTGGAAAGGTGGCTGAAAGACCTGGGTTCAATTATTGGCTCTGCCACTGACTAGCTTTATGAAATGATTCTCTTCACCTTGATCCTCAGTTTGGTCATCAACAGAAACAGGAGCTGGATTATATCTCCAGGTTCTGTGCATTTCTGAAATTCTGACAGTCTTAGTGAGGTTCTCGACTAGATTCTTTGTTACGTCTTTTTTGTTCCATAACATATGAAAGGTTGTAATAGGGTTTTCAAACAATTCTGACACAGATAATCACGGAACTAGATGCCCTTTAGGTTCAAGTTGTAGAGTTCATTCACCATCAGGATATAAATGACAGCTGACAAAAATACAACTGGTGATAACTTTCATGGAATGTGGGCATGAGTTCTGGAAATATGCTGGATGAGGGAGATCCACCTAGATTAGAGTCAGTATAGCATACCAGAGAGGCTTAGCAATGGAGTCAGAATTCAATTCTACCATTTTCTTCTTCTTCTTTTTTTAAGTTTATTTATTTATCTTGAGAGAGACAGAGACAAAATGAACGCACACAAGAGCAAGGGAAGGGCAGGAAAGAGAGAGAATCCCAAGCAGGCTTTATGCTGTCAGCACACAGCCGACTGGACTCTGGTCTGACATCATGACCTAAGCCTAAATCAAAAGTCAGACGCTTAACTGACTGAACTACCCAGGAGCCCCTACCATTATTTTCATTAAGAAAACCAACCATTGCAGGACACAAAGCTACATGCCAAAAAGTGTGCAGGATCATAAGAAGGAATAAGGGCTCCAACAGATAAGAGCTAAAATATAAGGTGCTCACAGGGACACAACAAGGAAAACATATCCTATCTGAGCCTGACAACAGCTTCCTGGAGGAGGCAGGAGGTAGGCTGGGACTCTCAGGAGGGGATGGATACACGCAAGGGTCATGGAGCCATCTGAGCTAGCTTGAAAGCTTACACGTTTTTGCCTTTGGGAAAGCCACATAACCTTAATCTGTCTGCACTGAAAAAGAGTGAAGAAAGATAACCTGTTTTGCCTACCTCATAGCTTGTTCTAAGGACCACATTAAGTACACTGAAGTGCTTGGGAACCAGGAAGGAGTGTGATCCTATTATTACAGTGTACGGCCCCATTATTTCAGTCTGTTCAAATGAGAAATCTTTTCACAGTAAAGCCTATATCTGATATAAAACAATTAAAGCTCAGTGTCTCATCCTCTAGTTTCAGGGTCTGTTCTCAATTGAGCAACCTCCACTGGGACTTAGGAAGAGCAGCAGGACAAAGCGCTTTCCTGAAGCTGGCAGTGAATTTGGGGGCTCAGAGTTCCTCGTCTATTTTTATTTTATTGGGTCTGTCAGCAGCACTTAACACTGCCATCACAAGGAACCGGGCTATGGGAAAATGTACTTTTCATGCCTCAAATCTCCTCCTCCTCCTCCTAGTCTGCTTCACAGATACTCGTGTGTTTACATATTTATTCTGATCTACTTGCATTGGGAATGATTCTAGTATTTTTAAGTGTTTCATTGTTACTAATAAACAGAAAAAAATTAAGCACTCTGACATCTGGATTTTTAGCAGATATGGGCAGCGTACTAGTAGCATTATCTTTTCCTCTTTTTCTTCCCCCTCAGTGTAAATGGTCTCCTATATTACTTTATAATTGACATTATTACACTGAAAACTCTGTCCACTTGTGGATTTCTGTGCTACATATAAAGTTTGCTATGGTGTGTGTGAGTGTGTGTGTGTTTCATTTGAACCTTTGTAGCACTGGATTGGATCTTTACTTTTTTTTAAGTTTATTTATTTATTTTGAAAGAGGGGCAGTGAGAGAGGGAGACAGAATCCCAAGCAGGCTCTGTACTGTCAGTGCAGAGCCCAACACAAGGCTCAAACTCATGAACCATGAGATCATTACCAGAGCTGAAATCAAGAGTTGGACACTGGGGGCGCCTGGGTGGCTCAGTCAGTTGAGAGTCTGGCTTCAGCTCAGGTCATGATCTTGAGGTTCATGGGTTTGAGCCCTGCATCAGGCTCTGTGCTGACAGCTAGCTCAGAGCCTGGAGCCTGTCTTCCGATTCTGTGTCTCCCTCTCTCTCTGACCCTCCCCTGCTCATGCTGTCCCTCTCTCTCTCTCTCTCTCTCTCTCTCTCTCTCTCCCCCAAAAATTAAAAAAAAAAAAATTAAAAAAAAAAAGAGTTGGACACTTAACTGACTGAGCCACCCAGGTTCCCCCTGGATTGCTTACAGACCTTATTAGATCATTATAAGTCAGTGCTTTGTGGACATAGGAGGTCTGGCTGGGTGGGTCATTAGATACAATTTAATTTAATCCCTAAAGAGAAGGCCAGGACAGTAAGCACATATTTCCCCAAATGACAGGAATAGCTGTTGACAGAGTCAAGATTTGACCCAAGGTCCTGATTCCTAATTCAGTCTCCTTGCTCCTTAACTAAAACTATCACCCTGCTGGGTTAGCCATGTGAAAACCCCTTACTACTATGCAGCTGGCTTTATCTCTCCTGTAGATACACTCATTCTATAAACTTGTTCTGAGCAGCCTTTTAAACATGACTCCTTCCTCCTGACCAATTTCTTCTATCTCAGAAATACCAATTTAAGGTCCTACATTTTGGTGCATTATCTTGATAATGTTTTTACTTAGTAAGACTCTGAATGTACAAGTGGGGAATGGAATACTTATGCTTTTTTTTTTTTGGAGACTTATGCTATTATTCTCCTAATTCTTAGAGAGAATATAATTTTTAATACTCATAGTATTGGCTTCATTATACTCATATTGTGTATATTTACCTTTGAGAAAAAAACTTCTATTAAAATCACAGATTCCACTAATAATATGGACTGATTTATTATACAGAATTCTGCAACAAGAAGACTGGATGATTCATAGCAAGGTTGGCCATATTTAGCTAAGGGAAAATGACCAAGATCAATAGGTTTAGATAACATATTCACTTCTCCCTTCAGTAAGACCGCATAAATCATATAAGCAGAGAATTCAAATAGTTATTTTAGCAGATTTTCCCCCACTCTGTATGATTCTAAGAATTCCTAATTTTATAGACCAAAACTCACATACCTCATTGATCAGCAACCTCATTCTTTATTCCTTTTATAGATATTTCATAATTATGGGTATTTCTATAGAAAAATACATAAAATATGGAAATTTTGATTTTATAGTTAGACTCCTGAGTGTTACCAGAAAAAAATATATATACATATACATATATATATATATGTATAAGATATATATATCTTAAGTTTATCAGAGAAATGATGGGTTATATTTCTGACACTTAATGAAATTTTGCATCGGAGAAATTATGTAAAATTGCATATTTTTGTAGCAAATGGACATAGGCACAAGGAAATAAAATCTTTTAAATTTATCAAAGAATAAATAGAGGTCGTACTCAAATGTTGAAGTCAACAGCCCAGGAAAAAGCAGAAATCCTTTAGAATTAAAATTTACGTTAAATTGGAGGCCCAAGTCGATCAGACAGAGCTTTGGCAATGGATCCACAGACAGACTGACTCAAAGACAGTTAGACAACTGCCAACATGACTGTTGGGAATTCTGCCAAAGAGCCAAAGGCTGGGATTACCACCCAACGCCTGGCATCCTCGTACTCGTGTTTGAAGCGCTCTCTCTGATACTTCATCCAATATTTTTGTTTGGCTCAAAAGCATCAAGGATTCACAGATTTTTTTAGATCATTAAATGTTCTTATTTTCAAGAAATATAACATTAGTTGTAAAAGAGCACACTTTTTCTCTGAAGTGTAAAGAAAATTTTGGTGGCTTGCTTTAAGTTCAAATAGATAAATCAGCATTAAAGTCTGTTTAAGTCTTTATTTTATTAGGTTACTCTTCACCCACAAAATAAAAAATATATATTCATAATATGAAATGATTTCATTGTATCATAAACTCTTACAAAAACGATCCTTCTTCTAGCTCCCTGAGGCTCTATCTCAGTCCCTGTGAGGACTACCAATGACAATGAAGTGTGGCTATCAGGAGTATAAGAAGTAGTTGCTCAACTATTTCTTTAGTTATAAGGAAGGAGAAGGGCAGAACAACCTTCTGAGGGACAAGAGATATGTGTTCCAGTTTCCCAGGGCAACGTCCACTTAATTTACCTGCTAAGTTGCTCGTCAGTGAGATACGTGAGTTTTGTCTACAATTCCAGACAAATTAGACAAATTCTCCATTAGGAATTCTTGGAGCTGTGTTGAGAAACCAATTTTTCACCCAACTTAAAATTGGGCATACTCTATTTGGAAAGCTTACCTTTGGATCTCGAAGGAACAGAGCCTTAAGAATCAGTGAGTGTACATCTCCAATTAGTGGGTAATGCATCAGAAGGCCAAGACAGGTCTGGTAGTTACTAGAGATCACTAAATAGGAGGGAAAAAAAAAATCAGAAGCAATACCGTTGAAGATGTTTGCATTACTTGAGAGTAAAAAAAGTAACAACTTAGATGCAAAGAAAGCAAACCAATAACTCAATTAATTTGATAAAAGGAAATGGGGAAAAGGGATCTTTACCAAACGGCCTTTGAAGCAGCACACTGTACTGTTAACTGCAATCTAATAACTAGTACTCCTCCTGCGGGGGTGTTGGAAGAAGAGCCTCAGACATAGAGATGTGTACATTTGCAATATAAATAAACTCTTAGAAGCATGCATATTTATTGCCATTTATATGTCTGTGTTTAAATGTCTCTAGTTTTACTGCTTAAAAATTAGTAACAAAAATCTTATGAATGGGAAAGAACCAGTTTAAAATTCTCATAAAATAATATTTACCTTAATTATGCTTCATGAGTTACATACGTTATATTTTTTCTTTTATATACAAATATTACATAATTTGAAGCTTAAAAAAAATCCAATTTCTTCCAATTATTTTTCTAAAGGTAACGAGAAATTTAGGTAGAGTATCCATGCAGCATTTCTTGGAGGAAAAAATGTCAAAACCTTCATAGAGAAGCCTAACTGTGTTGCTTAGACTGTCATTTAATTTTTTTTCCCCAAATCAACCTAATTATGGGTGCAATTATTAAACACATCTTTTCAGGCAGGTCTATGTACACTACTTCATTTCTTGGCAATCCATCTGCCACCGCTGTCACAGTCGTGCCCATTAATGATGCTTGTTTGGTAAGCCATACTGCCTGCCTCCGCAGCATTGATTGTGAAGAAACTTTACAGTTACAACTTCCTGTTGTTACAACTGAATCCTTTTCATTAATCAGAATGAGCAGTTGAAAACTATTCCATAGGGAAACTGTGATTCTATAGAAACAACATAAATCACAAAATAAACAATTGTTTGTGATCAGAAATACCCTTGATTCTTAGATTTTTTTTTCTTCTTTTGTTGGAAGCACCATTTTTTTTGCAACAGCTTCTCACCCCCTCCCCCTTCCCAGGAACATTATGGGGAAAGGAGACAGGACTGGGCAAAATGAATAATTATTATCCATGTAAGGAACCACTTTATCATCTTCATTTCCGTTGCTGATCTGACAGCTTGTAATTTCGTACATCTGCTTTCATTTGTAAAGCACTCACTTATCCTACCCTTTCTATATCTGCTCAGACTACTCTCTCCTTATTCGCTCATTTTGTCATATTCACATTCAGTTACCTGTTATCCTTTTTTCTCTAGAATTCAAAAAGCTAGTTGAATGAGAACAGTATAACACTTCCATGTACAGTTTTCTGTGAGATCTAACAAATAAATAAAACTTAGGTAATCAATTCATTTTAGAGCTCATACTTACCCAAATACTATAATGATTATATACTAGTATATAATGACCCAGGAAGAATTCTTATATATTTTGTAAGAGAGGCAGGAGGGTTTTGTGGAAATGGTTCAGGACTCAGAGATGTGGGTTTGAATTCTGAGACACCATATGAACCTTTTATAAAGTTGCCTGAAGGTTCAAGTACATAATGTGTATGGCTGATTTATAGCAGCTGCTCAAAACCTGTTGAGGGAAACCTCTCTGAGCTTAAATTCAGTCATTTGGAATATAACTTCCTGATTTAAAAAAAAATTACCTGCCTGCTTTATTCAATCTAATAGTTATTTGTTGAGTGCTTAATCCATGACCAGCCCCATGTTGGGTGGGGATGCAGAAATAAACAAAACAGTCCTTACTCTGAGGAAAATAAAGTGAAGAAGGGCAGACGTGTATCAAGAAGCAGTTATTACTATGACTACTGCTAAGATGACAAATTACTGAAGGCTGAGACCAGGCCCTATGCCAACAACTTTCCCTACATTATTTCATTTAATTTCTATGACAATCTTATTATAAGGGTATAATTACTGTCCTTGTTTTGAATATGAGAAAACTAATACTTTAAAAGGTTGAGTAAATTTGCGCAAATCACACAGTGATTTGGTCGTGGTGCAAGATTTGAAATTCAGAAATCTAGCTACAGGGTCTGTGCTCTAATACATGGCTTTGTTTTGATAAGGCAGTTGTTTTAAAAATCAGATGCCATAATGAGGGGCACCTGGGTGGCTCAGTTGGTTAAGCATCTGACTCTGGCTCAGGTCATGATCTCCCCGCTCATGAGTGAGCCCTGCATCGGGCTCTGTGCTGACAGCTCAGGGCCTGGAGCCTGCTTCGGATTCTGCCCCTCCCTTGCTCATGCGCTCGTGCTCTCTCTCTCGCTCTCTCTCGCTCTCTCTCTCTCTCTCAAAAATAAGTAAACATTAAAAAAATAAAAAAATAAAATATAAAAATCAGATGTCATAATGAATGCCAACAGTCACTGCAATGCAAAAAGTCAATTAGTATTATTGCCCTTGTGCAGGAGTTTTAAGCAGCCTGGATGGTCAGCACATCCCAGGCTCTAGAAGGGGCTGATATAGATAGGTATTTTTTTGGAGGGACAAGGGCAAAAATCCTGTTATTACAACTTGAAAGAACTTCTGAAGCTGTCAGAAGCGTAAAACATGCAAGAGAAGCCAACTAATGTGTTAATAACATTCTACTTGCAGAGTGAAAGAAGGCGCTAAATTCTTTCTCTCATTGCTCCCTTTCATCCACCCAGTCTCTGAATGTGATGAACATTTCCTGAGCATCTACTGTATCCTGGATACACAGACTGTGCTGGGCACCAGCACTAGGGGTTTACTGGCAACTGAACCTGGGCTCTGGAGGGCAGCAGAACGGCGCCTGAAACACCGCTGGGGGGCGCTCACCTCAGCAGCACGAGGACTAAAACAGGAAGACACAGAGGGTCAGCCTGGTCCCTGTGCAAGGATGACACACAAATTTGTGAAGCGAAATACCGCTACAGGTGTTCAAGACATGTCACCTCCAAATATGCCCCTTTGGTATACTGATTATTTTGAGCAATAAATAGAGACTTGAAAAACAACAAACGCAGGGCGAGGCTTTCTTTTAACTCCCCTTATCTGCCTAAAGATAAATCCTCCAAAAGGAAGTCAACTGTCATCAAAATCCACAGGACAAACTTTGTCACAAATTCACACCTCTCATCTATTCTTCTATGGGTCTATCGTCTCTCCTAAAAATCATTTATTGTCCTCTAGGAGATCTACATCCTCTGCCCCTTTCTTTATTAAGACAGCATTTAATCCTAAATTCTAAAGCTGTATCTTTGAGGGTTGTTCAATATTCCCTGAGTACGATACACAAGTGAGATACACATTTTTATATATGTCAGTATGTGTTAATTATATAAATTATTAAAATAAAAATACTAAAATATAATTACATAATCAACACATTGATATATATAATTATATAATAAGATAGATGTAAACTTTTCTCATTAATCTGTTTTTTTGTTAAACAATCTAGTAGGAAACCTAAATGAGTGTAGGTAAAGTTTTACCTCCTCTATAGTCCAGTGTCTTCAGATAATACTATCTCCAATTTATCAATGAAAATTTGTACGTTAAGAGCACTTTTCATTTGCAATTGCATACGCGAAGTACTAAGTCCCTGTTGAATTACTGTGGTGAATTCAGAGTAGGCAAGAGAGAAGAACACAAGCAGTTTAAAAACAAAACGGCAGGGATCCGACAGAGTAGAATTTAGTTCTGGTCCTCACGGCAGATTGCTGCTGAAGGTGGGGAAGTCCTCTGCAGGGCTGTTCCTTCTCCAGGGCTTAGTCTATCAGAGCAGGGCAGTGACGCAGGAAGACAAGTCAAAAGGCTGATGTTTGGTGTCTCCCTGCATTTGAAATCAAGTACGTATACGCTTTCAAAACAAAGTACGGAAGCGACACACTCTGAAGAGCTTATTCAGAGATGATGAAGACAAAGGTAAGTGGTACCTAGGAAAACATACTGGATTTGTAATCAGATGATCTAAGAGTCTAGATTAGATCTATATCAGAACGCTGGCTGATTACATGTGTGACCTAGGCCAGGTGCTTAACTTCATGAACTTTGTTTCTCCCATTTATAAAACAGATAATGATGCTTATGCTAAGTGCAGAGGTCCTTAAGGGTGGCACTGATACAAGATAGTGTGTTTCCCATCCTGCTTAATTCTTGCTGAATGGCGCTCTCTGCATGAAGCAGAGCTGACTTCTCTGTCTCTACCTTTACATGGCACATGGACGGGCGCCTGGGTGGCTCAGTAGGTTAAACATCCGGGTTTGGCTCAGGTCATGATCTCATGGTTGGTGGGCTCGAGTCCTGCATCAGGCTCTGTGCTGACAGCTCAGAGCTTGGAGTCTGCTTCAGATTCTGTGTCTCCCTTACTCTCTGACCCTCCCGTGCTCGCACTGTCTTTCTCTGTCTCTCAAAACAAACAAACAAACAAACAAACAAATAAAAAAACATTTAAAAAAAGGCACATGGCTGTTCTGGGACGTGTCTAAGGAAGCTGGTTTAAACAGTTTCTACAGTAATAACAAACAAAAAATAATGACATCAGTAAAGATAATCAGACGACGTTATTGTTTTGAGAAAGCTTAAAGCAATACGGTTAAATAACTTACATATAATTCAAAGTTAAGTGTACCTACAATTCTAACACTTGCAAATAAAACACTCTCTTCAAATTACTTAATTTTATATTTAGATATACTTACTTCCTCAGGGTAACAAAATGGACTGGGAACAACTACCAAAGAACACAGAACTATATGCAGACTTCCTTTAATTTCTCTAAAATTAAAAAAAGTAATAGCCATCACTTATTAGGCATCTATAATGTGCCTGGCAACTTGCAATACATTATAAAGTACCCTAATCTGCACTGAGGAGCAGTCATCAAGTCCGCATTTTGGATGAGGAGACAGTAGTGCAGAGAGGATAAGCGACACCTCCAAGGCCACGGGGCTCCTGCACGCCAGAGACGGCGCTGAATGAACCACGGTCTGTGTAGCTGACAGCTTCATTCTCCACCACTGGACCTTACTGTCTGCTGCATTCCTAGCAGAAAATGCCATGACAGGGCCATCCGTGTACAGAAGTCAAGTTCAGACACAGGGCAGAGATGGCTTCTGAACGCCAACTATGTTGTGAGCCACAGAAAAGCCTCAAAGATACCCTGAAAAAAAGCCATCTGTATATAAGGGCAAGTATAGTAAATGTTTAGAAATAGGCATACATTTTGTAGTTACCTATAAAGAGGTATATAAACCAAACAATCATGGATTAAATGTAAAATAAAAATAATTAGCTAATAAGAGCAAAAAAGAAAACCTTAAGGCTTTAAAATAATTTATTCTACCTCTACACTGAAAACAAAGCCAATGTGTATTTACGTGTCTTGCAAGGTATCCAGCATGCAGAAGACATTCAATAAGTGTTATATGCTCTGAAAAAATATTTGTTGAAGACCTAATATATGGAGGAAAAAAATAATGATTTGCATTTGTTGTCTTCCACCACTTAAAACCCTTACTATTTTAACTTTCCCAGTTATAAAATGGCAATAAATAAAATCGGATTTCATATGGACCAGACACCAGATGGGGGAAGGGAGTGATCATATATAAAGATGATAAAACTGATTCTTTTCAGTCTTGGAGAAAGCCAAGTATCAAACAGAGTAATATCTATCCTTCTCCATACACAGCGACTGTCGCCTAGTGTTTCTGGCCCTCTGAAGACCGTGTCCTTCGGGTCTTCCGCCCTGGTGGCTGCTGTGACCACTGCCTCTCTTAGCGCCATCCGTCTCGGCAAAATCCACCCTTAAAACCAAAGACGGACACGCACTCTTCTGTAAACAATGGGATGGACAGTGTTTATTTCTCTAGATTTTGTGCAGAAATATGAGAATTTTAAATTAGATTTTTGGAAAGAGGAGAATCTCAAATTCAGAGTATCCTACTCTTTAGGAAAAAAATTGTATTTTTTATTTTTTTTTAAGAGTTTACTTTTAAGTAATCTCTACACCCACCGACCCACCGTGGGGCTCAAACTCACAACCCCGAGATCAAGAGTTGAATGCTCTACTGACTGAGGCAGCCACAGCACTCCTAGAAAAAGACTTTATAAAGTGTTCTTCTTGGGGCACCTGGGTGGCTCAGTCAGATGTCTGACTTCGGCCTAGGTCATGATCTCCGGGATCGTGAGTTTGCTTCTCATGTGGGGCTCTGTGTTGACAACTCAGAACGTGGAGCGTGCTTTGGATTCTGTCTCCCTCTCTCTGCTCCTCCCCCACTTTCCCTCAAAAATAAACAATTAAAAAATAAAAAGTGCTCTTCCTTTTGCTTCACTTTATAAGGATTTTTTTTTTTTTAAGAGAGAGAGAGTGTGTGTGAGCTGGGAAGGGGCAGAGAGAGAATTCCAGGCAGGCTCCACGCTGTCAGCTCAGAGCTCAATCCGTGGGGCTCGAATCCACAAACGGATCATGAGCTGAGCTGAAACCAATAGCCATACATACGTTCAACTGAGCTACCCAGGTGCTCCAAGCTTAATACACTTTAAACAAAATTTATTTTAATCAAACAACAGAAGAGATCTCTACTCCAGAATATGTATGTTTAAACATACAGTGCTGTCAAATGAAAGGTAGTACGCAAACAAGTATGTGGGTAGAGAACTGCTAGTGGTAGGGTGAGTACAGTATGACACGCTGTACAGTTCAGCTGTGATAACATTTGCCGCTGGTTACAGCTGAGTTAACCACAATTACGGTATAACGTCACGCGGGTGGGGAGACAAGGAATGCATTTGTGACGTAGGGCTGGCCGGGGGTCGGCTTTCAGTGCCAAGGATGAGTTAAAGCTTCATTTTCTTGAATGAGAAACTGGTAGACAACATTTAAAGTAAGAGTAACATCAGCATTTTTTTTTTAACAATATGAAAGGTAAATTTTTGGTCAGCTAAAAAGCGCATGCGCCTAGGGATTCAGACCAAGTGTTCATTTTGGAACCGGCCTTATAGAATAATTTGACTTTTTAAACTTTGTACATGTATAACTTCCATAAAAATCAGAACTCCGTTTAAAACTTCCACAGAGAGGGGCACCTGGGTGACTCAATTGAGCCACCAACTCTTGATTTCTGCTCAGGTCATGATCCCAGGGCTGTGGAATCCAGCCCTACATCGGGCTCCATGCTGGGCATGAAGCCTGCTTGGGATTCTCTCTTTTCCTCTCTCTCTGCTCCTTCCCTGCTCTCTCTGTCTCTCTTCCTCTCTCTAAAATAATAAAAAATAATATATAATGAACTTTTCCAATTTAGAGGCTCATGTTTAATAAGTCTGATTTCTAGTTTCCCCTCTTAATTTTGGTCCAAATGAAGAAAAACCATAGGTCCAGTTTTTAATCAAGTATTTGTTTGTTACTCTGAATAAGATAGATAGATAATAGGTATGTTTTACTTCATCGCTTCTTGCTTTTTAATTCCTTAATCAGAAATACAGATCTGTCAATAGAAATGGTTGAGGCACAGAAGGTATTTGAGAAGTGTTGACAATGTCTCTTTTGTTGGCCTTCATGTATTCACTAGCATTTATTAAATACCTGTTTTGTTCCATACATTAAGTGTTATAGACATGACAAGAAATAAGATAGGATCTCAACTTTCTCTTGATAGTGTGGCGGAAGACAAGCATAAGACTGACGCAACACAGGATGGGGCTGGTAACAGAGGACACGTGCAGGGCTGGAGCAGCTCCTAGGGTGGAGCTCAAAGGCAGAGGGAGCCAGCCGGCACTTGGAAGCGCACAGAGGCAGGACCCGAGTGGCCCAATGGCGGAGTGCTGAAGGGAAATGGAGACACGAAGCAGGTGGCGGTCTTGCCTGTACAGAGGGGCCGAGGTTCAGATTTCACTCTGTGTACGTTTCCATCGCTGAAGGACTGAAGTAATGTAATCACATTTGGTTTTAGAAAGACTGATGCCAGCAGAGAGTGATCAGTGGATGGAGGGTGAGCTCAAGTTCCTGGTAATACTACGGAGGGGAGAAGGTGAATACTCAAAGTAGGAAAGGGGCAGACGAATACAGTGGGCAGAAATTGCTGGAAAAATGCAATTTTTGTATGCAATTGTGAGTGCGCTCTTTGTACGTGATTAAATTCGGGGAATGTGTGCATATGACAAACGGAAAAGCAGACAATAAGAAATTATCAAGAAAAATGTTAATGAATTTACATAATAAGGTTACTTAAAAAATACAGTGGTTTTAATTATTTTTTCCCCCACAGCCTCTTTTCTTTCCTGGGGTTTAAAACTGTCTCCTTTTCCATTTGCTGTGTCATATATTTATTTAATGCGAGTTTTAAACTTAAACACTCTCCCAGTTGTATATATCCATTTTCAAAACTTCAAAACAATTTTTTAGGTATTTCTGTTGATTTATTTTCTTTTATTTTTTGAAGGACATTTAACAGGAGCTCTCTGGTCTGCCCCTTCATCCTGGGGAGGCCTTTACCTCTTACAAGTGCTGTATCCTTATTTCCCAGAGTACTTCGCTTCTTCTTTCTCTCTTTATAGCCTCATTTTGGTGGAGCACACCCTCTAAAAGCTTTGTGCACAGGACATCAATTTGTTTGAAAGCTTCTCTGTTTGAAAGACTTTATTTTGACACTTAACTGTTATGCGAGGTACAGAATTCCAGGCTGTTGATACTTTTCCTTCAGAAAATTGGGAGCCCTCCAGAGTGTTTTGTCTTCCAGTGAGCAAGTCTCACACCATTAACTCACGTTCTTCTGTGTGACCAGGTTCTCTTCTCCACCCAACCCTCATCCAAATCCATAGTAATGTGCTCTCACTTGTATGTGTTTTCATATATAATGGGCCTTTTCGATTTAGAAACTCATGTTTTTCTGTTCAGTTGGAAGTTTCTCTTTAATTGATTCACTGATGATTTTCTTCCTTCCGTTTTTTGGTTTATCCTGTGTTTGTTATATCTTTCTTTTCTCTTTCTCTTTCCCTTTCTCTATAAAAAGAAATCTCATTATCTAGATGTTGGGTCTCCTGGCCTGGTCCTTTAATTTTCTTTCTTATTTTCTAAATCTATTTTATGTGTTACTTTTTTGGGATACTTTTTCAATTTTATATTCCAACTACCTTATTTTCCTATTTTAACTTTATTTTTTAAATTAAAAAAAATGTTTATTTATTTTTGAGACAGAGAGAGACAGCATGAGCGGGGAGGGACAGAGAGAGAGGGAGACACAGAATCGGAAGCAGGCTCCAGGTTCTGAGCTATCAGCACAGAGCCCGACCTGGGGCTCGAACCCCCAAATGTGAGATCATGACCTGAGCCAAAACCGGAGGCTTAACCAACTGAGCCACCCAGGCGCCCCGATATTTTAACTTTCAATTACACTTTTTCGCTTGAATTATGTTTTTCCTAACACTGTGAGATGTTTCCTTCTCCCTGTGTAGTCTCTATGTACTCAAAGTTGTTGTTACTCCTGGTTTCTTGTTTCTTTTCTTTTTTAAAATTTTTCTCTTTTTTTTATGTTTATTTATTCTTGAGACCGAGAGACAGAGTGTGAATAAGGGAGGGGCAGAGAGAGAGGAGACACAGAATCTGAAACAGGCTCTAGACTCTGACCTGTCAGCACAGAACCTGATGCGGGCGGGGCTCAAACCCAAAAACCGTGAGGTCATGACCTGAGCCGAAGTCAGACACTTAACCGATTGAGCCACCCAGGCGCCCCTCGACTGCTTGTTTCAATCTCTGCTTTCATTTTGATGCTTCCCTTAAATGTTCGGTGATTTCTGGTTCTGTGCTCATGTCTCAGAGTGAGGTTGTACAAAAGATAACTTGAAGCTGTCTGTGCATCCGTGGGAAGGTCTGTTAACTCTAGGGTTTACACAGGTCATTCTTGGGTAATCCCTTAGCCTAGATTTTTAGGCTTTTCTTGGGCTGACTGGACTTCTCCAAAGAAGAATCCCACAAACTTCTTATAGAGGGAGACAGTCTGGTTTTAGTGTTTTGGGAACACTAAAGACGACAGACAATACTGCTGGGCTCCATGCTTACTGAAATTCCCCGAGTCCCTAGTCCAGAGATCCTCCATTTTACCACCTCCAGGTTAGAGATCTGAGTATATAACAGCTTATTTTTTTTAATAACAGCTTCTTAAATAGACTTTCAATCGGTTCTTGTTTTTTAGACCTAAAGAAAAAATAATTTTTTTGTCATTTTTTTTTTCCTTTATACTTTATCATCAAGTTGGTTTCCATATAAACCAAGTGCTCAACCCCACATATATTTATTTATTTAGACAGAGAGGGAGAGAGGAGAGAGGGTGCATGAGCAAGCCTGAGTCTGTGAGGAGCAGAGAGAGAGAGAGAGAGACAATGAATGGATCCCAAGCAGGCTCCATGCTGTCAGCACAGAGTCCAACTTGGGGCATGATCTCACACTTCATGAGATCATGATCTGAGCTGAAATCAAGAGTCAGATGCTTAACTGACTGAGCCACCTAGGAGCCCCTTGTTTTTTGTTTTTGTTTTTTTTTTTTTAGTCTTAACCTTTTCCTTCCTCTACCAGTTTTCAGAGATACCTAGCACTGCCATTTTCTATACTTCTAGGAATTTTATGGATTATTTCTTGGCTTTCCCCATGATCAATTTTGTATTGAGCCTTTCTGGATCTGTCAGTTATCATCCAGCCATCTGGTTTCCTGCTTCCCAAATCTCTGTAATCTCCTTCCTAATTCTCTGTGTCCCATGGATTTATGTTATTTTAATGGGGTTTGAAGAGCAACAGGGGTAAATACAGAGATGAATATAACATCCTATATCTGATGATCCTATAGCTTTAATTATTTCTTTAATGATATTTCTACTCAGCTGCTGGGCAGGTGAATTGATGGGAAAGAAGAATCTAGGTGAGGAGGCAACTGAGGGGGTAAAGCTAAGAAGAAGGTTAAGTGAGAAAGCTGGGGAAGTCAGAGGTCAGGAAGCCCAAGATCACCATGTCCTTTACTCTAATCATCAGGCAGAATGGCTCTAGTCAACTTGCAGGTCTGGTTACATTATATTTTGACAAGAACAGATAGACATGGAATCTTGAGTATATCTGGGTAAGATTCCAGTGATGCATATAATTTTGCTGGCTTTTGCCCATTGAAGTTTTCTTAAGAGTTCCTGAATCCATCTGTTATTTTGCTTTCTAGGGCAATGGGAAAATGTGGGATGGGAGTAAGAACATGAAAAGGCAAGATTATAATACTAGGAGAGAAGACGACTTCCTTTCCTTTATAAAGGCCAGAATAAGGTCTGAATGATGATTTTGAACATGAAATAGAACTTCACTAGGAAAATAATTATCCTTTCATTTCTCTATTCCTATAGTTGTATAAACTGAAGTTATTTTCAAGCAAAAAAACCTGATATTAAAAAGACAATGTGAGGGGCACCTGGGTGGCTCAGTTGGCTAAGCGTCTGACTTAGGCTCAGGTCACGATCTCACAGTTTGTGGGGTCGAGCCCCACATCGGGCTCTGTGCGGACAGACAGCTTGGAGCCTGGAGCCTGGAGCCTGCTTTGGATTCTGTGTCTCTCTCTCCTCTCCTCCCCTGCTCATGCTGTCTCTCGCTCTCTCAAAAATAAATAAATTATTAAAAAAATATATATATATAAAAGACAATGTGACCATATTAGAATGGTCAAAATTGAAAACAATGACATGAACACATGCTGGTGTCAATGTGGAGTAATGAGAACTTTCATTCACTGCTGGTGGTAATGAAAAGTGGTATAGCCATTTTATTTTATTATTTTTTTAATGTTTATTTATTTTTGAAGGAGAGAGAAAGAGTGCAAATGGGAGAGGAGCAGAGAGGGAGACACAGACTCTGAAACAGTCTCCGGGGTCTGAGAGGTCAGCACAGAGCCCAATGAGGGGCTCAAACCCATAAACCATGAGATCATGACCTGAGCTGAAGTCAGATGCTTAACCGACTGAGCCACCCAGGCACCCCTGGAATAGCCATTTAAGAAGATAAGTTAGCAATTATGTTGTGATTTTTCAGGTCTGATCACAGGTAATTACAGAGATAAGATAGTTAATTTTATGTATCAATTCAGCCTCTAGAATGCCCAGACAGCAGGTAAAACATTAGTTCTGGGTGTGTCTGTGAGTATGTATCTGGAAGAGATTAGCATTTGATTCTGTGGGCTGAGTGAAGAGATTTGCCCTCAAAAATAGTAGGCATCAGCCAATCCACAGCTGTCCCAAATGGAACAAAAAGGTGAAGAAAAGGTCAATTCTCCCTCTCCTCTTGAGCTAGAATGTCTATTTTCTCCTGCCCTTGGATATCAGAGCTCCTGATCCTCACGCCTTTAGACTTTGAGATTTCCATCATAGGACCCCTCGTTCTCAGTCCTGCAGATGAGACTGAATTACACCAACTGGCTTTCTTGGTTCTACAGCTTGTAGATGACTGATGGTGAGACTCCCAGGCCTCCATGACTGTGGAAGCCAGTTCCTATAATAAATTTCCTGATATATATCTGCATTTATATTCTCTGGAGAACTCTAATACAAAAACCCCTACCTCACAGAGGTAAATGGTCTACCCCACACGGGATGTGGTGCCAGTGTACTCTAGTCTCTGAAAGGAGATGTAGTCAAGCTCTTGGCCAACTTGGCCACCATTATCTTTCACATATTTATATTCCTAGCCCTGGTGCTTTCATTCCTAGGTTTCTTTATCTGAGCTCTAGGTCCTTTTCAGGTGCTTCTCCCATGACCTCTCATGGGGGTTGGAAGAACTCTTGAAGACATTTTTCTTCATTTGACTTAGTACCCATTTCTTTTCCACTCCAAGTCTTTCCACCTCAATCCCCCAACCCTGCTCCCCAAACCATGGCCATCTCAGGGTCCTTAAACTACCAGAATCTTTTGTTCAGGACTCCTTCAACAGTGAGATGACCCCACATATACGTTGTTCTATCTGACCCTCAACCAGTGTGACATTCCATGGGTGAAATGAGGCAGATGGAGTTGACATTTTCTCCAGTTTTTGACTCTTGCTAATACCACTACAGTGATTAAAGGCTTAACTCTTCCATTTTGGACTTGTTGCTCTAATTGTCTACTCTAACACCTAATAGCTCAGGTCTCCCTTCTGCCCAGCTCAGCTGAGTTCCTGATATTTAGCATACTATCCAGCAATCATGCTCCTTGATATTTATCCAAATGAAATGATAACTTACATCCACACAAAAACTTGCACACTAATATTTGTAGTGACCTTAGTCATAGTTGCCAAAACCTGGAAGAAACTAAGATGTCCTTTCATAGGTGAGCGTAAAAATAAACTGGTGCATTCAGACAATGGAATATTATTCAGAGCTAAAAAGAAATGAGCTATCAAGCCATAAATGGGTATTATTAAGTGAAAGAAGCTAATCTGAAAAGGCTATGTACTGTATGATTCCAACTACACGGTATTCAGGAAAAGGTAAAACTGTGAAGACAATAAAAGGATCAGTGGTTCAGGTTACAGGGGCTAGAGAGGTGAAGAGGCAGATCACAGAGGAGTTTTAGGGCAGGGAAACGATCAGATACTACTATAATGAAGATCAGATGTCACTATACATTTGTCCAAACTCATAGAAGCTATAACATCAAAAGTGAGTAGTACTTTAAACTAGGTACTGTAAGTGATAATGTTGTGTCACCAGGCTTTATTATGACAAATATACTACTGTGGTGAAAGGTGCTGACAGTGGGGAAGGCTGCTGTGTATGGGGGCGGCGGGAGTATCCGGGAATTCTGTCTTTTCCGCTTAATTTTGCTGTGAGCCTAAAATTTCTTTAAAAACTAAGGTCTACTGGGGCACCTGGGCGGCTCACTGGTTAAGCAGCCAACTCTTGATTTTGGTTCAGGTCATGATCTCTTGGTTTTTGAGTTCGAGCCCTACGTTGTTGGGCCCTGTGCTGGCAGCGTGGAACCTGCTCTGGAATCTCTCTCTCTCGCTCTCTCTTTCCCTCTCCCTCTTCTGCTAGCACGGTCTCTATTTCTCCCTAAATAAATAAATAAATAAATAACATTTAAAAAAGTCTATTGAAAAAAATCTAACCATAAAAAAATGTAGTACTATAATGTATCAGCCTACATTAGTGCAATTTTAGAAGATTTTTAAACTAAAATATAAAGTAATATAAATGGTATTTGCAATTCAAAGGGTTATATCAATATTCATATCTGAGATGGCCATAAATTGACAAATATATAATGTCTGAGTGAGAAGAGAGCCAGCAGTCAGGAAGTGCTTAAACAATCCTTTAAAAATAAGACCACCAATTTGTGTTTTGATAAAAAAGAAAAGAAAAGAAAGAAAAGAAAACGCTGTGACACATTACTATGTAATTTAAGACAGCCTTCGTTTCTTGGTCCCTGATGTTGGGTAAAGAAAAGACAAATACATTCAATTTGTAGTTGAAATAAACTGTATTTTGACATCAGTATAACATTGAACATGCTCTTAACAAGAAAATAGAGAAACGGAAATTCTGGGGTAGGGGAGATGGAAACACTGGCAGATAAACAGGGAATGGCTGAAGACTTAGCAGAGATCTACAATGAAATAAAAAGGAAAAGTTTTTAACTACCAAGATGACGCAATTGCCACACCAGGTCAGACCAAGAAACAGCTAAAGACTTCCTACAGAAAACCCAAGTAAATTACAGTATTGTGACATGTTTATGCTGGCTTAAAAACAAGGCAGGAAGCGGGTAGAACTACAAAGAAGGAAAGTTTTCCATTTACAAAGTATTCAGAGCAAAGGTAAATTAAAAGAGACAATCAACATTAAAGAGTTACTTTTTAGTTAGGAAAATCTACTGTTAAAAGAATTTGATTACAGTATTTTAGCCATTACTACAATTTATAAGACAAATAAGAGGTCTGGGACATTGTAAATTAGAGAAAATGTTTTTCTTTGGTGCTAATAAAAAAATTAAATCAATAAAAAAATAGATGTGAAAAATTTTAGATACTTAAAAAGTAGACAGTGCTTTCTTTTCAAAAGCCACAGTGAAAAGTGTGTTTTAAAAAATCTATTTGAGGGGCGCCTGGGTGACTCAGTCGGTTGAGCGTCTGACTTAGGCTTAGGTCATGATCTCATGGTTTGTGGGTTCGAGCCCCACGTCGGGCTCTGTGCTGACAGCTCAGAGCCTGGATCCTGCTTCAGATTCTGTGTCTCCCTCTCTCTCTGACTCTACCCTGCTCACGCTGTCTCTCTCTGTCTCTCAAAAATAAAATAAAATAAAATAAAATAAACAAACAAATAAATAAATAAATAATCTATTTGAGTTCATATTTAAGAGTTTCTTGGCACCTGTCTTCTCAGCAATTACTGCACACACATCCATGCCGCCATCCCACCCCAGGTCTCTAGGGCACCCTTTCATCTGAGATCACCCCATACACTGAGCACATGAAACATTTCAGGTGCTTTGAGGCTTAAGGAAGAATTGTAACACACGTGGTTCTGGTCCTGAAAAGCCAGAATCTACTTTCGAAGACAGGACTAACATGCAAGAAGGAACAACATAAGACAGAGTATAATTAAATGCTATGCTGAACTGTATTGATTAAAATCTTGCAGAAATGCAAAAGCGAGAGGTCAGTATGGGCTAGAATAATTGGTGAAGGTTTGGGAAAAAGTTGTCTTGCCCTAGGCCTGAAAACACGAGCACGATCTGGGTAGCTGGAGCCAGGGGAAGTAGGAACCACATGAGTGACTTTAATTCAGGACAGAATGAATTAGTAATAACAACAGTGTGATGAGAGTATGGGTATTAATAAACTATTATAGGAGCAATGGTTCATGATCAGATTTCCTTATCTCCTAACCTTTATTAACATATATAAACTTAATCCACATAATCCAGCAAAGAGTTAAAAAAGAAACACTCATGACACATAAGAAAGTAAACATTTTATGTTCTGATTAAAATGTTTGGGAATTATTCAGAAGTGGATACCATGTATTTCTAGTAGAGCAAAAGTTTCACTCAAAGAACAGCCAATTGACCCTATCATTTCAATGGTTAAATTTTAAAATCTATGTAAGTTCATATTGTTATTTTTCCCAATATGAAACTTTATTTGTACTTAATAAAATCAAGGTAGGACTTGAGGACTGGAAAAAGCGATGTGAGAACCAGCCTGCACTAGCCCCATGGTCTTGATCCGGCTTCCTAACTTCTAAACATGGAGGTTGGGCTGCATCTCTGAAGGCTTATAAAGAATGTGATGTTTATAGGAAATCTATTAAGCGGTTGAATGCTGTGCTGTTCTGACAAACTATTTCTAGAATGAATGAAGGCTTGGTTCAAGGGACTGAAAGAAAACGACAGGAAGGAGGCAGGACATTCAAATCCAAGGGCGCTGGATTAGTTGCTCGAGCTGCTGTAACCAAGGTAAACTGGAATAGTTCAAAACCAGGGACATTTGTTGTCAACCTGTTCTAAAGTACAGAAGTCTGAAATCCAGGTGTTGACGGGGCCACGTTCCCTCTCGAACCCGCAGGGAAGAATCTGTCCTTGTCACCTCGAGCTTCTAGGAGGCAAGGCTTGCTCCTTCACAGGCTCTGAGGGAAAATCTCGCTTTGCCTCTCACCTAGCTCGTGGTAACAGCTAAACACCCTTGTTCCCTGGCTTGTAGATGCATTATTCCGATCTGCGCCTCTGCAAATGGCATTATTCTCCCCCTGTGTCTTTACATCAACTTCCCTCTGTGCATGTCTGTGTCCAAATCTGCTTTTCCTTTTTCTTCTTTAAAATTTTCTTTCATGTTTATTTATTTTTGAGAGACACAGAGAGAGCATAAGTAGGGTAGGGGTGGAAAGACAGGGACACACAGACTCCAAAGCAGGCTTCAGGTTCTGAGCTCTCAGCACAGAGTCCAACATGGGGCTCGAACTCACGAACCATGAGATCATGAGCTGAGCCAAAGTCGGAAGCTTAACCAACAGGGCCACCCCGCCACCCCTAAATTTGCTTTTACTTCTAAGGACACGAGTCATATTGCATTACAGGCCTACCCTATTCCAATATGACCACATCTTAACTAATATCTGTAACAACCTATTTCAAAAAAGGCCATGTTCTGAGGTACTACAAGTTAGGACTTCAGTATGTCTTCAGGCCTCATTATCAGTGCTTGTAAAATCAGATTTTAGACCAGATGCAGTGAATCTCAACCATTTTTTAGGTTATATCCCTCTGACCCAGGGAAATGCACATGTTCACAATGTTTTGCACAGCATCAGGATGACCACAGGCCCTTGAAGTCCCACACTTGAATCCCTGGGAAGCTGCGGTCACTGGTCTTTTAGTTTCGCCAAGTGCACCATTCTTTGAGCTACAAATATATCACCTACAGCTCCAAAAGAATACATGCAAGGCCCAGAGCCTCAGGTAGTGATATTTATTTAGAATATTATCAACAAATGGGCTCGAAACCACTGAACATCACCACTGTAGATGCCCCAGGCAGGACATCATGATTCAGAATCCACTGAGACAATAAAAACTTGACACCAAAGTTCCATTTGGAACGCTGAGGCCTGCAAATTGTCCACCTTCCTCTTGTCCTTGACCCTGGCCTGAAACATAAGCTCATTTATTAGTACTGCCCTCCCACGCTTGCTTCCGATCTTACCATAAAACCTCCTTTTCCTCAAAAGTTCATGCCATGCGTCTCTGCCTCCATCATGCTCCTTCATCCCTGCCATCTATGCAGCATGATGACAGGCAAAGAGCAGGCACTCATAAATACTGGCTGAATGGTTGATTCTTTGATAAATGACTGAATAAAAGCTGTTTTCTTGGTCATTCTTCTGCATTTATTTGAGGCTTTTTTTTTTTAATTATTAAAAAGTTTTTTTTAAACATTTATTTATTTTTGAGAGACAGAGAGAGACAGATCATGAGCAGGGGAGGGACAGAGAGAGGGACACACAGAATCGGAAGCAGGCTCCAGGCCCTGAGCCCGACGTGGGTTCAAACCCAGGAACTGTGAGATCATGACCTGAGCAGAAGTCGGATGCTCAACTGACTGAGCCTCCCAGGCGCCCCTATTTGAAGATTTTAATGACTGGCTCACTGTGCTTCCTTCTCCACCTTTCCTACCGTGATTCTTGGTGAAGTGTCCGTAGAGGACCAAACAAAAATCCCACCTCCCTCACAATCTCTTGATCTCCTCAATGTCTTACTTACCTTCCCCTTACCTACTTTCAACTATCCTGGTCACACCCATAACTGCTCAATAGCCTCTCCTTTAACCACACCTCTGATGCTTTTTTTTTAAAGAATTTTTTTTTATGTTTCTTATTATTTTTGAGAGACAGAGAGAGACAGCGTGAGCAGGGGAGGGTCAGAGAGAGAGGGAGATACAGAATCTGAAGCAGGCTCCAGGCTCTGAGCTAG